>NW_003852545.1:3591128-3601512 GCF_000181295.1 Otolemur garnettii
AACACACACAAACACACACTATCACACACATACACACTAACACACAAACACACACACCACACACAAATACACACAACACACAAACACATACACACACTATCACACACAAATACACACAAACACACTAACACACAAATACAACAAACACACATATTATCACACACTAACACACACAACACACACAAACATACACTAACACACACTAATATACTATCTCACACAAACACACACAACACACACTAACACACACAACAAACACACTAACACACACAAACAAACACTAACACACTATCACACACAAACACACACACTACCACACTATCACACACACTAACACACACACATTCGCATTCTTAATGACTACTAAGTCCGCGGGAGAAGGAATTGCACCTTGTATCCTCTGCACCTAACAGCCTGTCCGGGGTATAGTGAGACCCCACATACACTTGTTTTATGAATTAACCAACAAGAAAGTACATTAATTAAATAGGAATAGAAAGCTTTAAATAACTGTGGAACATAAGAGGCAAATGAGTTACCACCTTTCTATGCCTCCCCCAGTGTCACTGTCCCATCAGCCCTGGTTCCCTTATCTCTTGCTCTGCTGTTTATCACAGTCTCAGATCTTCATTCCGATCTCCATCCAGGTTGCTCAGAGATGTAATGTGCTTTGTGATTTTCTCTTTGAAGTGTCTCTCTCCATATAGAACGTGCAATCAGAAGGTGAGTTGCTTAATGGAGGAAAGCAAGCACAATAATTCTTTGTGTACACTGGGAATCCACAGATGCACAGAAAGACATAAAACAGCAACGTTCCTTACTGACCTTGCAGCCCACTTTACGCTTACTTCATTCTAAAGGGCTCCCTAAGACACCAGAACCGTGTTTTTCAGCTCCACGTGGGCACACTGCATGCACGACATGAACTATCTCGCTTGGTTCTGTGTCTGCATCCAAAAGTATCTCCTGAGGTTATTTGTGGCTGCTGCTATCTCTCACAAAATTAGCTGAACGGGTAGAGATAAGAACGTTTTAGTGTTTGACATGCGTCTTGGACATCCGTGGGTGGCCACGCCCGTGAGGGAAGAAAAAGAGAGGAGCAAACCCAAATGGATGCTTCCCTGACGTGGAGGGCGAGAGCCGAGTCTTAGCAGAAATGTTTGCTGTCAATCTCCAGAGCAGTGGGAGCTCGCCATGGGATTGTACAGAAGTTTAACTGGTGCTTGTTGTATTGATGAATGCTTGCAAAATCTCCAGAACAAAACAAAACAACAACAAAAACAGCTTTCACTCCTGTATATCTAAGTTAGTATTAAGATGTTTTCCTTCTCCATTTAAAATTCAGATATTTCCCTTTGCAGGATGTCATTAGTTCCATAAGGAAACAGATTTGGGGGACAACTTTTCAGAAGCAGCTGCCTTGCGAAGGCAACCAAATTTAATTCGATCTTATCCTGATCCTGTGTAGTCTAAAACCCCTCCAACAAACTCTGATTGCCTTTGTTATTTAAAAGACTTCATTTACTCTCAGGTATAATCGCATAGAACATTTTTTTAAAGTCTCTAAAATCAGATATATTTAGTTTATTTAAAACTCAGGGACTTCCGAAAAAAAAAAAAATACAGCAACCAGTGGTTTTACCTGAACGAGCAGCTCAAACAAATGACCGTGGAACATTTTGAGAAGACTTCCCTTCTGTTATCCATAAATACCCACTCTGTCACGAAGAGTAAAAGGAAAACAACTTAATTTAATTTGGGAATTTAAATTAAACACCTCCATTTGCATGCATAATTTATTAGTCTAAAGAGCTAAAAGATTAAGGAACACGAAGATATGTTAATACAATAAGCTTACAATTTCATCTTAGTAAAATAATTCTTAAATCCCTAATTCATGCCAATCTGGTAGTTCTTGATGAATTTCTGCTTATGGCAAAATTATCCACAATGGACACTTATAAAATTGCCCTCGGAGGGCAGGCTACATGTTCATTTTTGAGGGTAACAAGACATCTAACCCAATTATGGTATCAAGTCTATTAAATAAATGTCCACAGAGGGTTTCTAGGCTGGGTGCCCTCCTAGGACAGGGAAAAAAAATAAAATCTATTATGTGTCAGAGATTAAACTAATAAGGCAAATATATATATTCTAACAATCCCTAAAATACAGTGTACACTTTAATATACAATGATTTTAACTTGCACGCTTATTTTATGGACACCCTGTATATTAGTGTATTGATGTATATTCAAATGTATACTTGCATATTTAAATATCCATAGTCAGATCTATGTGCCTATCTATCTGTGTATATAAAACATAGACCATACCATTGAATTTGGATGAGGGAACAATAATTCTGCACCATCCACAATGGCTTCATGAAGGTGCTCTCGGACTAGACCATGACAAGAAAGAAATGTTCTAAAAACAGTACTGTGAAATACATTATCTTTATTCCCAGAGGATGTTCTGCGAGGACGTGGCTTCTCCAAATTACTTCCGTCTCCCCTTCAGATATACAGGAAAGCTGCAGCCACGTAGCAAAGGGGAGATGCCTCCAGAGTGTGAAATCAGCCGTAAGTTACTCAGGTTTCACTTGTTTGGTATGATCGGATTCGCTTTTTGTCTTGAATGCACACAGTTATTTGAAAATTACTTACACCAAGAATGGAGTTACTCAAAGACACACTCAAAGATACTATGAGAAATACTCCCTTGTGAAAACGCATTTGGTTTGCAAGACACATTCAACAAAATTGCTAAAAGAATGAATCAATAAGGTGATCTGATTATGTCTAACGGCAACAGAACAGGCTACCCCAATAAATGCCATTTTGGCATAAGGATTATTTTGAGCTCAATGTCCTTAAAAAAACAAACAACAACAACAACAGAAAAAAAACAGAAGGCAAAAGAGAGGCACTTGGACCCTCCCTTTTCCACCCTGAAAGTAGATGATAAATCCCTTGTATAGAAGACGCCTTCCCTATACCACAGGAAAGGAATGTTTTTATCATCACGGACGTGAAGTTGAGACTGAGCGAATTCTGTACTCGCACAGCTTGTTAAAATCATCATTACACTTCTCTAGCCTCTCCAGATAGTTGAGTTGCTTTTCTATAATCGCTTCTCTTTCTTTAACACAGGATGAAAGCATTTACATGTGGCCACTTCTTTGTGTCTTCATCTCCTCTCATGTTACATAACATTCCTACTAAATAAACTTTCATACATAACTTACTTCTGTTTATCTGATTTGCTCAATTCCATTCTTAGACCCATTTGAAAACCTTAAGAGGGCAGATATAAAATCATGTTTTCCCTCCAGATCCTTCCAAAAACATTTTGTTAAAATATTTGCATTACCTAGTATGTCTGGAGTTAAAACTTAAAAAAAATATGGAGAACATTATTAAAGATTGTGCTTTACTCTTTACTCCATGAAGTGTCTCGGATTATCCATGTTATAAAGGAATTAAGAAGACAATCTTGGGCGACTCAAGTTGATTCCCGTGGGTTGCTACTGAAAAGAGTAAAATGCTGCTTTTGTAAACTAAGTATGAGTAAGATATGATAATAAAGACAGTCTGGGTTGGAGAACGAGCCAACAGAAATAAGAAAAATCATGAAAAATACTAACGGAAATTAATGGTTGAAGAGCAAAGATAATACAAAGGATAAAACCAATTATTTAATGAGCACTTGCCTGATAGCAAATACCTCTGTACATTCTGAATAAGCCTTACATCCCTCACAAAGAGGACACAAACATTTCATGGGTAAGAAAAGTGAGTTTCTAACAGGTTAAATGATTGTCTTTGTCTCCCCTGCCAATGGGTTGACGAGCTGGTCTTCACAGCCCTGTGTCCTCAGCACCCGTAGTGTAGAGTCAGTATCACTGTGGCCATGGTTTCATTCACAGTTTAACTTCTGCATAAAAAGCTAAGGATTGTAAATGGTACCAAAATAATTTTTAATTGTTTGATTATAATGAAAAATATATAGAAACCCCTGTGATTATGCATATACTAAAGACATTCTGAAAGACGTAAGGTCTACAATGTCTGATTTGATGATGAAAGATCCTTTCTCCTACTTTTATTCCCAAGTTTTGGAGTCAGATGTATATGTCATGACAGTAAAGAGATGGTCAGATATATTCCAGTGGTGTGGCCATTCATTTCCTCTCATATAAACACACACACACACACACACACGCACGCACTTTTAGTTCTTTATATTGAATTCGTAAAGGAAGTGAACAAAGTAGGCCATAATTCAGAGCACAAGTATGAACCTAGAAATTTTTTTTTGCATTTTGCATCATGGTGGAGTCCTACATCACACTAAGCTGTGGTTTAACTTCATTACATTCATATACTTCATTAGCTTACAGAAATTTAGGAGGAAATGCCCTGTGCATATATTATATGCAAGGATCCCAATCTCCTCAGCTGAAAATCTATTCATAAGAATTTTCTGCCTCTACATTTAATAAAGAAGAAATAAGATTACTTTATTTTCTAAGGGGAAAAAATTTTAGATGATATATTTGGATATCTAATTAATATGCTATGCACCTTGCCTAATTAAACATAGACTCATTCAAATAACAGGACGTCTAATGCATCTATTTATAAATAATGCAGCTGAAATGCATGGAAACAAGAAGCACAGTAACTGAACACTACTCACACATTAACTTTCAAATCCCTCCAGCCCCTGCCCTTGCACAGAAAATCCTGGTGTAAAACAAGTCCTGTCCCTATCAGCCTTTTAAAAGTCTCCAATGGTGGCACAACATAAAGGCAAAACAACTAAACCTAAGAATTTGGTGTTTTGGGGTTTTTTTTTTTGCCCCCGAGTGTTGTGACCACAACCCAGAATGAATTAGTCATGCTAAGATCAGAGGATGTTTTTCTCTTAAAAGAGTTGAAGGGTCTCATGAATGCAAAATGAACCCAAAGAGACTGCCTAGTCTCTGGTTGCTTACATGTCTTTAATCATAGAAAGAGCCTCTATCTTAGAAGACAAAAACTATTTGTGTAAAAACCCCCAAACCAACCTTGGATGAGGATTTCAAGCATACTATAATGTTTTTAAATAGTTGAATGAATGGGATAAGATAATGGAATTTTGACCAGAATATGGAAGTACTCAAACTTAGTGTAAGAGTCTTAACAAGAATTTTCCTACAGACTACATCAAAATCTATTAAGATATAGTCTACTATAGTCATCTGTATAAACCCTCAAGTGTGAGACATGTTTATCTCTTTAGTCTTTGAATATTAAGAGCTATGAATTCAGAGCCAATCAAGAAAGAGGAAAAGTGTTGTGCTTAACTGCAAAAATTTTGCATGCCTGCCTATGGAAATGGTATATGTATTGCACAGAAATCTGGTCATCTCCAGTAGGCCAAAAACTATGCTCACAGAATCTCCAGCATTATTTAAGCCTCCTTGAAAGGATGTGGTTTCTTTAAGCTGTGTACTTCATTTACCTGGGACAACCTTGAAAGTCAGCTTCTCTCTGTCCTCTGAAGTACCACTAGAATAGTCAAGATGGAGAGATGTTTCTGATTTATTGGAAACATTTTTTGAAGGAGATATTCATTCAGAGCTTTGGAAAAATCTATCTTTAGCTTCAGAAAAGCTGTGTGGAAATAGGGGTCCAGGCTTCTGTGTCTGAAGGGCTGGAGCAAATGTGACTCCACTCATAAGAGAGGTGATATAGATTTCAGAGGCCAAAGTAATGGGTTTAAAATTGTAATTTACTGTTGATGAACTTGAGCAACATGCTGAACATTTCTGTGTCTTAATTTCTTCAACTGGAAAGTGAGATAATGACAATATCTTCATAATGTTTTTTTTTTAATTAAATAAGTTAACATTCATATGGTTCTTGAAATAGTGTCAGACAAGTAGAAAGTTATACATATGTATCCGTATACATATTTGTGTGTATAAATTAATTTATGCTAAGTTGAAAACTACCTATCATTGAATTAAGGAGAAACTAGAAGTAATCAAATCATCATATATCTGAACTTCACCTTTCTCTTGTTGTTAGCATACCTACATGCTGAATTAATTCAAACATGAAGAAAAAAGGACCTGAAGAAGAAAATACTGTGTTAATTCAAAGAGTACAGAACAACAGAAGAGCCATATGAAAATTACAGTAGAAATAACATTTAAAACTTTCTCTCATAGATCATCTATTGTGCTTGCAGTAAATGACATTTCTCACCAAACGTCTTTACCTGAAAGAGCATCTCGAGGGTTATGATCGTTTCTCTTGCATCAACAGAGTTCTGTTTTAGCCAGTGCGGATCAGACTTCTCATTCTGTTTCTTAGTTATCACGAAAGATTTGTTACCTCCAAATGGAGGAAGCCTTTCCAGATGTGTTATCCTTACTGACCACTCTTATGACACAGGAGCAGCTAAGCAAAATTCACACAAAATTTTAAGAAGGAACCCACCAGTCATTTTTGAGATTTTTGGCAGAAATATAAAGAATAAAAAGCTACCTCTGCTTCCCCCCTAGTTTAGAGATGTAGATGAAATTAACTTCTTAACCTGAATTCTCTAAAAGATATAAAAGAAGAAGAGACCGAAAAGAGATAGAGCTGCAGGGGTGCTGTGGCTTGAATAGGATTCGTTCTTCTCAAAATTCATGTTGATGTAAGGGTCTTGAGAGGTGGTAAGACCTTAAGAGGCAGTTGGGTCATGAGGGACAGTTGGGTCATGAGGGACCTGCCCTTAAGAAGGGCTTAATGCAGCGATGAGCAGTGAGGGTGAGTTCTCCCTCTTGCAAGACTAGTTTAGCCTTTCTGAGAACAGGTTGATGGAAAGTGAGGTCACGCGTCATGATTCGTGTCTCTGGCCGGCACTGTCTCACATGCATTGTTATCCACCTTTGAGCGTGCTCCTGCAGTACAATGCCTGTGACATGCCATGATGCAGCTTGGGGACCTTGCCAGGTGCAGCTGCCTGAATTTGAACTCCCCTGCCTCCAGAACTGTGATTGAAAGAGACCTCTTTTCTTTACAACAGTCTCAAATGTTTTCTTATAGCAACCAAAAAACCAACTAAGGTAGTAGTCTTCTTACCTATGAGCAATGTCAGCTTTTTTTCTCCCTCAACAACTTGTTATGATTTCAAATTATTTTTTAAAAATAACATCATCTATGGAATCTGTTTAAGGATTTCATTACTTGATCACATCTATACCATTTTCTTAATAGAATATTTTTTCTAAAAAAGTGAGTAAGTAGCTAAGAGGGCGACAAGTAAACAAAAATATCCTTTTGGCTTTAAATGTCATCATGTTTATTGCTTAAATGGTTTTGACTGCTGTCCTTTGATTCACTTTTATTTACCCCATATGGACTCCTCTTCACTTAAAAATAACTAGTGTCTATGTCAGAAAAGAAAAGACAGTCAAATGGGAAAGCAGGCATTATTTCTTCTCATTATAACTTGTTTTAAAGCTTCCACTGTCTCACAAACCTTGAATATACAAAGAAGAATGTGGCTTTTTAAACCCTTTAAAACCCATTGAAAATGTCCTTGATTGATTGTTCTTCATAAGTGCAATTTAAATTATTTGTTCTAGTACTTTCTATCACATATTATCTTGATGCAAAAAGTAAAAATAACAGGAAATGTTACCTACACAAAGATAAGACCAGTAAGTGTAGATTTTTAAATTCCAGCATCATTTGTTGCAATTGATGCTTTTTAATCTCAATGGAAATATATAATTTCCCATTAAAATAAAAGAATTTTTCAAAATCGTGTGTAGAAAACACAACAATCTGAAAGTCTAAATTTTCACACATACTCACAATCTTTAAATGTTTTTGCTTTTTCCCAATTACTAAAGTGACTAGAAATTTCAAAAGACTAAAGTGAAAGCAAATACTATTGAATAGTGGTTGTGTTTCTTTTCAATTTAAACAAAGCAAAGAGAGGAAGAAATGGAAGGAAATAAAAGAAGGAGAGAGGAGAGAAAAGAGGATAGAAAAAAAGAAGGATGGAGGGATGGACAGATAAAAGTAGGGATGAAAAGGAAAGGGAGACAGAGAAATGGAGAGGAGAAGAAAGGACAGAAAGAAAAAGGATAAAAGAAGGACGTAAGATTCCGTAGATGTGGTGGTGGGGAGGCTGAGAATGGGGGCAGGGAGAGAGAGAGAGGGAGGGAGAGTATTAATTTTTTTCTAATCATTTATTTAATATATGTACATGAAATTGATTCTGGTTCAGAACTCAAATAACCTTCCATTCTTTTTTGCTCCGAAGTGGAAATCTGGATTAGGGGAAAAAAATCTTTACCTTTATACACAAAAATATTCTACATGAAGGCATAATGTATAAAATACAAGATATTTATTTCCCATCACTCAGCACTGTGACCTAAAATTTGACTGTATTTAACCAAATAGATGTAACTCTAGAGGATTAATTCTCAACCAGGGCAATTTTGTGTACTTAACATGTGATCTCAGACAACTCTTCTTCCAACAAGGAGTGGAGAAGATAAAAGGTTGGACACCCTTGGCAGAGCCTGAAGCATAAATAATTGATAGATAATTATGGCTCCTATTACTGTTGTTTTTGCCAACATTTTGAATGCATAAAATTATACTTTTATTGTGAGGTGGATTAGTTGGTACAAAAATACAGTAAAACAGAAAGAATAAGTTCTAGTGTGGGATAGCACAATAAGGCGATCATAGTCATCATTAATTTTTTGCATATTTCAAAATAGCCAGAAGAGAAGATTTGGAATGTCCCCAATACAAAGAAATGATGAATGTTTCAGGGGATAGATGTTCTAATACCCTATTTGATCATTGCACATTGTATGCAGGTATCAAAGTACTACATGTCTCCATATATATGTACAATTATTTTGTTCCTTTTTAAAACAAATTCAGAAATTTCCAGACTATTCCACCAATTTCCCTCCCATGCTCACAAGTTAACTTAAATTTGAATCACTTATGGTTTATGAAAAGGAAATCTGAATGTTTTATTTTTTATCACAACCATTGCTCCTGCTATGACCTCCTCCTTTTCTAATTCTTCACTTAATCATAGACTTTCATTTCACTATTATATCAAGACAAATTCTTCTCTATTACACACTTTTTAGTCATGTCCCAGGCTTCAAAAAAGTATTACATCTAAGCATGCAGGTGACTATTTACGTTGAGATGAATGAATAGCAATATTAATGCCATTTCATGTGTATAGAAATTGAGATACTGCATAAATACAGTAAAAAGAGGAGGCAGAGGCCATACACATGCTTCATATTAATTTCTTATTATATATAAAACTTAAGACATATTAGCAATGATACTAAAAACATTTAAAATGGAAAATTTGGGTATGTATTAATTTGCATTATCCTCCAAGCAACACTATGAATAGGTATTACTCCTTTTATATTACACATTCTGAAACACATACTCAAAGCTCTGTCAAAGACCATCATAAATAGTAGTCTCAGAGAACGGCATTATGATCCACTTTTCTTGGCTTTTTGTATTACTATACATTCTAGTACCTTTTCATCAACAGTGAATAAAAACTGTTATTAATCAGCAATCAGTCACTCAACATTAGTGCACTAAGGAATGTTGAGGCTGTTGAAATGTACTGAATGATTTGGCAGAAAATGTCCTCCATTGCTTCCAAAAATCATTCCACAGCTACATGTAATGTCACTCTTGAAATCCCTTAGGATAGTTTTTCTTATTAATTAAAGATTGCAAAAACAAACACAAGATATTGTGGTAAGGATTTTACCTGTCACAGTCTTGGGTAGAAATTGTAACATTTGTGTAATAAGAAAACTAAGAAAGATACTGAGAAACCTTTAAATTTGCTATATATGTTCATTTCCACCTTCATCCCTATCTCCATCTTTATCTACCTAATGGGATCTATGGGACGGGGTGGTAATGCAAGATGCAAATACTGCACTAAGGAAGGTGAAAGAGAAAAATGATCCTCTGAGGTATATACTTTTGATTTTAAAAGCTCCAGATTTAAAAAAGAAAATGGACCAATGTCTTTTCTCATCAATAAATTAAGTCATTCTTCTGCTATGAGGAAAAATGGAATATGAAGAAAGAGGTGGGGGAGTGCTTTGTAAAATTCTCTGGTAGGAAATGGTAAATGAAGAGGTGATATTTCTTTCCTAAGTCAGAATTTCAAGGAATAGAAGGATCATTTTGAGCTGGAACAAACAGAATAGGTGCTCAGGAATCTAACACTGATCTGTAGACCTTGGTCCATGGGCAGAGTTTAGACAGGTTTTAGGAAAGTTCAAAATAGCTACATATGGCTAGTGGCTGCC
>NW_003852545.1:3601924-3604531 GCF_000181295.1 Otolemur garnettii
TTGAAATATGCTTTCTGATTTGAATCTTAGCTTAGAAATTTTGATGTGCCTTACAGAATTACAGGTAAGACTACATGTTGGTTAACAGTGAATCAAATTACAGCTAAGAAAAAAAAAAAAATAAGTATGGTGTTAATGGGAACATCTAGACATTCCCGGATAGAAGTTGACCATTGTGTGAACAAAATCAATAGGTTCCATTGTATTCCTCCATGCTGGATGGAGATTTAGCATCCATGCAAGAGATTCATGCTGTTCTCCAGGAACTCTTCCTTATGGTGCAAAAGAGTTATAAGCAGTGCAGAGATCCAGTGCCTTTTTTTTACTGAATCTGATGAAAAAAGGTAATGCCAATGCTGTGTCCAAGATAACTTCTAGTATTCAGCTTCAACCCACTAGCCTGACTAGTGCATATTTGCAATGCAAGTTGAAGTTAACTCTGTATATGTTCTTCTGTTTAAATTTCTCCCTGCCCTCACTGAAGAGTTAAGGTATAAATTGCTGCCTTCATTTCAATTGAAGCATCAAAGCAATGTAAGATTCTTTGTCAGTGATGAGCTTGATTACAATTGAATGAAGATTATTTTTCCTCCTATGACTCAGTCGTTCTAACAGTCTGACTTACATTTATCGTCAAGTGGGAGTGTTTCTCTGATGACTTAGAGCCTTTAAACCTGAGGATAATAAGATGCTGCCTGAGAAGCACATCTAAATCCTAAGCACGGAGAAAAATCAAATCACCTGTAATACTATTTGTTTTCATCTAACAAAAGATAGGGAAAAATGGAAAAAAAAATGAGTCTGGTATATCCTATGCAATTTAAGGAAAGAAGTCAGGAGGTGGTATATAAAACATCTCTTTATACACCCCAGTAATTGACAAATTGACATACCAGGAGCACAGTTCAATTGTTATGAAAAAAAAAAAAATGGTTCACCAGAGCCTGAATTTCCTTAGATAAGAACTAAATTGCTCAATTTATTAGCCTTTTCTGGCAATAGTATCCAAAGCCTTGAAGCAAGTTTTCCAATATGGTAGAACTTTTCAATTGCTCTTTACGAATTCTTAACTGAGAAAGGACTGATGGTATCCATCAATTCAACTAAGAAGCTATTGTTTCATTTCTTCAATTATATTAGGTTATTTTAGACAATGAAAATGTTGTTTCTTAATCTAAGCAGAGATGTTTATACCAGATTTTCAATTACTTCGCTTTCAGAGGTTTAAGAAAATCAGGTAGCCCTGATAACAACAAATTCAAAATCTCTAATCATTTCCAGATTGAGTTCTCAGAGATAGTCATATCAGAGAATCCAAATGGAAAAAAACAGTTTATAGACTAAAGTACCCATCCGTATTTTCTATGTAGATCAAATCCTAGATCATAGGTTCATTGTCGTTGTTGATTTTTTGTATTTTTTATGTTACTTTCTTTAAAAGAAAAACTTCGCATTTAATTTACCAACTTTAATGTATTTATATTTACCCTCATATGAAGATTAGTTCCTTTCTACTATTTTAAATTCTCTGAAGTTATTTAGCATATCATATTCACTTTGCTGGGATACAAAACAGCTATAGTTACATGTCACAGGAAAAATCTTTTTATCATAAGGACATTTACACTAGAGTGTTTATTGCAGCTCAATTTATAATCACCAAATTGTGGAAAAAACCTAAATGCCCCACCAATCCAGGAATGGATCAATAAGCTGTGGTATATGTTTACCATGGAATACTGTTCAGCCACTAAAAATGATGGTGACTTTACATCTTTTGTATTAACCTGGAAGTGGAACACATTCTTCTTAGTAAAGCATCATAAGAATGGAGGAGCAGGAATCCAATGTACTCAATTCTAATACAAAGGAGTAGATGGTCTAATATGAGGGGTGTAGGGGAATAAAGGATTGGGGAGGGGGAGAAGGTCACAGCATATGACACACCTCTTGGGGGTGGGACATAATTACAAGAGGGTCTTTACCTAACAACTGCAATCAGTGTAACCTAATTCTTTGTACCCTCAATCCCAAACAATAATAAAAAGAAAAAGAATTCAAAGCCAAAAAAAGAAAGTGATAAGCTAACTTTTTTTTTAACGTTATAATTTTCTTTGGGAGAATTATAAAATGAAAAATATCAAATTATTTAAAATTAATTTTAAATACTTTTAAGTTTATTCACACCACTACATATAATTTTGGAATATTTTCAAAAGGTTCCCTTTTTTATGCTGTTAATGAAAATATACTAATTGTGTACAATTTGAAAACCCTCAAGGAGAATTAAATAAAAAGTGACCTGGCTACGAGGATCCTGTTACATTCACCATAAAATTTCTCTTCTTTAATTTTGTGCATACATATAATGTTCTAATTATGTAACTTTGTACTATTTTTCATTTAGCACTATATAACAAGCACTTATCCCTGGAATTTAAATGGAAGTATATTTAAAGAATTTGATTCAATTGAAAAATAGAAAATTCTCCCACCTCTAAACTGAACTGGGCACTTCCAAAATTAGACAATCTTATTTTATTTTTTGGTATGTGAATGAAGATGATTCCTGCATGAAGATATGAGCTCTTTTCCAGAAGCCTGAGA
>NW_003852545.1:3607154-3609451 GCF_000181295.1 Otolemur garnettii
TGATAATTACAAGCCAATCTGCATAATTAGTTTCCCTCTCCCCAAATTTCCACTTTACCAAATGACTATTTTATTTACGTAAATGTAGAAAGTTGCTTTTTCTTGTCATTATGGTAAATCCTACAGAATGTCGTGATCAGTACCCCAGCCAGTAGAGAGGAGAGTGTTAATGTTGGTTGAGCTTTGTGTTCACATTTTTACTAATCTGCGCATTATTTAATAAGATGGGATAAAATCCACCTTCCTACGCAGCTTATCTAAGTTTCTACAGTTTATATTGCAGGTATTATGAAAATTTTAAGATGAATCTTATAATATAAACACTTTGTATATCGTACTGTGTACTGTAACTGCAAACAGGTCATTGTGCTAAGTCAAAATTACAGGTTACTTGAGGGAATTCTTCCAATGAACCACAGATGTTAGAATGATCAAGCCTAAACCTTGAAATCAATGCTGCACCACTTTTGTTAGCCTGCTTCATGTCCATTCTCTTTAATCTAAAATAAATCACCATATATTTACAAGTTTGAGAGCGTTTCTTGTTTTATGTTGACATATTTCAACTTAATAATCCAATTTCAGGGTATAGAGAAATACATTTCTCAAAAATCTAAATCAAAAATTTGAAGGAAGAATGCATGAAATGATTTCATTTTTTTGTACTAATGTATAGTTCTCACCATCAGAAAACCAGAAAGCAAAAATAGGTCATCTCTTCTTTACCCTATTACAACTTGAAGTAAACTTTCTCACCTCCTAATTCTGAGATTAATAAACATTTGAATACAGAGCTCTACCAATATTAATATTTCCCTCTTATTGGTTGAGTTACCAATCAGAAGAAAGGCTGTAAGTCAAAATCAACTTTCAAAGGTATCTTTGAATCAAGAAGTACATTATCTTATAAAAAACAAAGTATGTTGAATTTTCACACAAGGAGAAAAAAACGCCAAGGTAAGGATCTCTAGAATGTCAATTTTTCATGTAGGTAGGTTTTAACATTACTCTTGTGAGACGGGACAAAAATTGCAAGCCAATATATTAATTTAGAAAGTATTTTTTTTCTCTTTTAAGTTTCTAAGTTGGAATAATGGTGATGATTGAGGAATTAGAGAAAAGAACATATTTGGGTGAATAGATACCAATTTAATAAACAAAGAAGATAATCATTAATAGTTGGGGTACAATCTTATAACAAACAGCAAATGGGATAGTTAAAAAAAAGAAAGCAAATAAGTGATTGAAAAAAATACAAGAAATAGAGAAAGCTCAGCTGAAGAAAAAGATTAATTTATCAATGTAAAAATTCTCTTTTTGTGTTTTCAGTTATTTTCTGTACACATCACATGACTTTTTTGTATCTTTTTCTACTTGTCATTAACTCGCATTAAAAACAAACATTTCCTATACAAAGATACATTTTTGCTTAGAATCAATTTTATCCTATATTTAAAATTTCTACAGCTATCCACCCAAATAATAAATATGCATATTAATGAATTTTTCTACTTTACACTTTAAGATTTTGAAGGTAGCTAAGAAAATGATTTGGGAATTAGTTGAATGATACTGAAGAATCCAAATTCCGTTCCAGGACAAAGCACAGTAATGTGACAGCTACGCATGGGGCCCCCCAAATCAACAACCGCCGTTTCATTATCTTAAATTTAGCAGAAATCAAAGCATCTTAAATCAAACTGGTACAAGCATCCACTCACTCCGCATCCAATCAGAAATGAATTACCTGTCAACAGAGAAGAACACTTAGACGTGTGAAACCATTTGACCATGTTATATTTTAATTTGCAGAGACAAAAATGACAAGCAATTTATTTACATAAAACTGTACAAAAGCAAATTAAATTATGTAAAGTATTTCATAAATAGTCGGACGAGTGTTTAATACATTTCGTCATGTTAAGCATAGTTGCGTGCATAGTGACTCATAATAAACGATGATTAATTGTTCTCTGCTTCACTATCAACATCCAAGTAGCAGAACAATAATCAATGATTAACATTACAAACAGATCGTACCACACTGAATGCAAGTGCTTTAAAATGTAGGAAAAGTTGTCTGAAAGTAAACCCTAGGTAGCTGAAAAAAATGGTGCTTTCTTTCAAATGTGATATATATCTGCCTAGATCACAACTACCAAGCTTTACTGTATTCATGACCATCTTCACCCCTTTTCTTGAAGATACATTTATTTATTTATCACTGATACAATATACTTGCAATGATTTCGGTCTTCAGATTTCTCGTAAGTATTTTAGGATGGCTATTTGCTTCT
>NW_003852545.1:3610174-3626810 GCF_000181295.1 Otolemur garnettii
TTTTTTTTTGTTTCTTTTTATTGATTTTTTTCAAAAGCACTCTATATATGGAGTGGCACCAGATTTAACCTATTCAAAATAAAAGTCATACAAACACAAAATAGATTTCTGTGTCATGCCAGCTCAGTATAGAATAAGCATGTTATGGTAGCTAATTCTACTAGAATTACTGTGAATACGTACAGTACACTGAATTGTATTCTTTCACACCCATTTTAGTTCTAAAGAGAGGTTCACGAGTTAAATGACGATGGCATGGCTGTCTTGAATGCTGTGCAAACATCACCGGGAAATGTGGATCCAATTAATCTGAAGGTCCCATATGACCCGTATTAGCTTTATCGAGAAGAGAAGGGTTTAAAATAGAGTGGAATGAGCTACCAGTGGTTTCAAATGTCTCAGGAAAGAAAGAAAAAACGGCATCAAAAAAAGTTCGTGGAACATCTGTGTTATGCAATTGAGTATTTCCTTTGTAACGTGCAAGAAAAAATATGTATACATTTCATAAGTATCTTTAGAAGTATTTTGTCTTAATAGGTACTTACAGATTATACAAGGCAGACCTGCTTTAATGCAGTTTCCTAACAAAGTACTAGAATTGCATCTTTCCATAGTGTAAATAATAATCAAACATGAACCTGTTCAATTATTGGTTTTTTAGTCCAATGTTTTTGTTTCAATTCCATATCTCTTTTCATCCTACCTATTATACATAAACTAACATCAAAATGAAAACACCATTGAAGAAAGAGCATAAGGAAATGACCCCCCAAATGTACCCCACCGTACAGAGAAGTGATTTTCAAAGGTAAGTATTTGGGGGATGTATAGTGAATCATCAACCTATCTTCCAGGCTGCTTCACTTTGTAGTCTTAGAAGTTCTGCAAAGCATGAAACTACCCAAAGCTACACTGTTTCTACAGTTTGCTAGAGAGCCATCAAGGCCAGGTTTCAAACATTCAGTGATGAGAAGGTGAGCTCTTTACCGGCTACTCCCTAATCTGTCCGTGGATTGTCACTTTGATCTGAATGTCCCAGCTCAGTGTTTCAGTTGTATTAAATTATCCTGTGGAGAGCAAGTGGCTCGAAATCTGCATATTATTCTGTTTCTTTTTTTTGCACCGAAAAAAAAAAAAAGCCATATTTTCCAACTTTGAGATGTACAGACTGTGATAAATGTCACTGCCTGGGATTCGTTCCTTTCATGTTCCATCTGGATTTGTTTAAGACATGTTCACATCACATTAATGACTAAGTCAATCGGGTGTCACCTTGTTTCAATGGTTGAGTTCTGAAATCCTTGTATATTGCACACAATTTAAAATTAATGCACTTGAGTTACATGGAAACTTGCACTGAACAAGTAAAACAAGCAATTGTCATTTGGAGTGTGAAAAGGCAGGCCAGCAAGCATAGCCCATAACGTGATAATAGTGAACTTAACTAGACTGTGTGCCAATACCTCCTTCTTTTCCTACTGTACTTCCCATAAATAAAATCTTTAAAAGTGTAATCTTCCCTGACAAGATTATCTGAAACTAAATTTGAACCTCAATCTATGGCCTATTCATAGAATAATACGCCAAATATGTCTCATTATTTTTTCATTTTCTAAACTTTCAAGTAAGATTCATTATAAAAAGGAAGTATGTTTTCTGGGTATAGAAACCAGACGAGATAAAGTAGTTGCTGATTGTTTCTGTGCGTGCCTGGGTTCGGCTGCTTTTTCTGTTTAATGACTTTCCACATCAAAACCAAATCAACTTCGTGATTTCCCTGATCTGTCGTATGATCTTTGGCCTTTTAATGACACAATTGTTCAAGTCAGTCGAGAATAATGTTCATGGTCTGAAAAAAAATACATAATTTTTACAAGTCATAATTGGTGTAGTTGATTACACACAACCCAGATCGTGTGTTTACTGAGAATATTCGGGGAATGTATGAAAGTGAAGTTGATGTTCTTGACCTGAAAACAACACTATGCCAGCCTGGGACTTGCCATCTCTCACTGAATATTATTTTGCTCTTAGTTTTTGTTGGAATATTAAAGCTATGATCTTCCTTAAATCCTTTTTCCTAGAATCCCCCTTTATAAAGGGAGTACCTTTAGAAGGACTCTACCATTTTGAATGGATTGCCTTTGATGGTGTTAGACCATGTTCTGGTGGTGTATCTGAAATACATTTCCCCTGCCCTGCTTTTATTGACCAGCCGGATGACACTCGAACAAAATCAAAGTGACTAAAATCATGCTGCAGCTTAGGGATGATGCGTGTGTTGGGTTCTGCTCATTGAGTTTGTTACCATGAAAGAAACTTGCAAACATCTTTTTTTTCTTTTTTTTTTTTTTGTTTTTTGGAGAGGGGTGGGGAGGAGAGAGCGAGTGTTGGGAATCGGTGAGGGGTTCCACATGCAGTGACAAGGATGTTTTCCACATTGTACATTAGAATCAGGCTGACGGGATCATAGAGGCCTGATCTGGAGGCAGAAGTGGCAGGCAAAACTTTGTCTCTTTGGTAGCCCCCCTCTTTGTGATTAAACGGTTTTGCTTTGTAAGTTTTTTGTTTGTTTGTTTGTTTGTTTGTTTTTGCCCCTTATTCTCCTTCTCATACATGAAAAGACATTGCTGTTGCTTCCAGACGGCCTACAGGTAAACTTCTCTTCTAGTGAGCGTGTTGACAGGAGATGGCTTGTACTCCCCTGTCTTTGTCAGGGGAATATCCTCGGGATTGGCTTCCTCATTTTTGCTGAAACTAGCTGCACTGAAGGTCTCATAGGATGAGGTCAACTTTTTGTTGAGGAGGTTTCTGTTGCGGTCGCCCATGATGGCCGCCTCACCATTGGCCAGCTTCTCCTGGCTTCCTCGTTCATCGACAGGCATGAAAGTGGAGAGTTTGGGCTGGCTCTTCTTCCTCTCTGGAGAAGTGCGCACAGGCATCCAGCAGGCGTCCGAGTGGCCGTACTCGTCACACTCGCGAGTGCACTTCCCGGTCAGGGCTACATCTGGAAGAGGTCTTGAATCTGAAACCCAAGGAGAAGCAGCCATTAGTGTGGGGCCTTCCTGCACAGGCTCTCCTGATCTATGTGAAGCTGGAGGGGGGGACATGAGAAAAAGGTACCATGTGTATCTCTTACCATCTGATCTCCCATTTCCCAATGCCCTGAAGTTTATTATCCCAGTTATTTCATATTCATCAAAAGATTTTGCAAAAAATTCCCAGTAGTATGGAGAGATAAATGGACAAAAAGGATAAATACAAGTGTACAGAAAACACAGATACGTGTATACGCATTTATTACAAGACAGGGCCGTGAAGACACAGATATGTGTATACGCATTTATTACAGGACAGGGCCGTGAAGATACAGATATGTGTATACACATTTATTACAGGACAGGGCCGTGGACACACAGATATATGTATATGCATTTATTACAGCACAGGGCCATGAAGACACAGATATATGTATACTCATTTATTATAGGACAGATATATGTATACACATTTATTACAGGACAGGGCCGTGAAGACACAGATATATGTATATGCATTTATTATAGGACAGGGCTGTGAAGACACAGATATGTGTATACGCATTTATTATAGGACAGGGCCGTGAAGACACAGATATATGTATATGCATTTATTACAGGACAGGGCCAAGTATACATGTATACACAGATATATGTATACGCATTTATTACAGGACAGGGCCGTGAAGACACAGACATATGTATATGCATTTATTATAGGACAGGGCCGTGAAGACACAGATATGTGTATACGCATTTATTACAGGACAGGGCCATGAAGACACAGATATATGTATATGCATTTATTACAGGACAGGGCCATGCATACATATATACACAGATATATGTATATGCATTTATTATAGGACAGATATATGTATACACATTTATTACAGGACAGGGTCGTGAAGACACAGACATATGTATATGCATTTATTATAGGACAGGGCCATGAAGACACAGATATATGTATACTCATTTATTACAGGACAGGGCCGTGAAGACACAGATATGTGTATATGCATTTATTATAGGACAGGGCCGTGAAGACACAGATATATGTATACACATTTATTATAGGACAGGGCCGTGAAGACACAGATATGTGTATATGCATTTATTATAGGACAGGGCCATGAAGACACAGATATATGTATACGCATTTATTACAGGACAGGGCCGTGAAGACACAGATACGTGTATATGCATTTATTATAGGACAGGGCCATAAAGACACAGATAGATGTATACGCATATATTACAGGACAGGGCTGTGAAGACACAGACATGTGTATATGCATTTATTATAGGACAGGGCCATAAAGACACAGATAGATGTATACGCATTTATTACAGGAGAGGGCTGTGAAGACACAGATATATGTATACTCATTTATTACAGGACAGGACCGTGGACACATAGGTATATGTGTACACATTTATTATAGGACAGGGCCCTGAAAACACAGATATATGTATATGCATTTATTACAGGACAGGGCCGTGCAGATTATTCTGAAGTAGAAGTGCTGAGTACATAGGTATATTTGGATGGGTATAAATGTTTTCCACAGCTTTAACAAAAATTGTTAAATCCAAATAGATAATTTTCTGGATCTATAAATTGTCCCAGAAGTGATATGCTTTTGCCAATTGGATTTCTTCCTGCTAATACATTATTCGTGGCATGCAAATAGGTAACACATTATATTTAAAATCTATTGTAAGACAACAGGGTGACACAGAAGTAGAACGTAAATGGACAGCAGACTGGGTAGAAGGTAAAAACGCAAGGTACAGGTAGGAAATAGGTACAGCACACTAGTAATACCACCACCTGCCCACCCAGCCCACGTCCCTCTCCCTCCCCCATGTCAATGGTCTAGTATGTGCTGTATAGTAACTCCCTGAGTGTTGGAGTTGCCAGTGTATTTTCTGAATGGAAATATTTTCTGAAATATCTGAAATGTGTTGGGCAAATATAGTCAAGTTCCTAAACTTTTGATAAAATAGCATGTATTCCTAATTAGTGATGTTGCCCAGAAAATGGAAAATGTCTGATTTCTACACATAGAAGATTAAACCATATCCAGATAGTTCTTGGAGATCAAAAGTTAAGATGGCAGTTAAGAATTACCTTTATGCATCGTTAAAATCATTATATGTGTCTCTCTTTGAAGAATGGTTGTGTATTTTCTTAATATTAAAGGATATTTTTATAGACTTTTTGTTAGAGAGAAAAGAGGGAGAGACAGAGAACTGCTCTATCTTACCAGATTCTAAGGGAATAATCTGGAGGGTTTTATTTAATATATGTTATTGTTTACTACCAAACAAAAGAACGTATTATAACTGCACTTCAATTTATATCATATGTTACCATTTTTATAACAAGACTTATGATTTAAGGACTGACAAATTTTGACCTCTGCAAATGAATTCACAGCAGCGGAGTCCACTGGATTTGCATATGCATAATGCTGGGCAGATTTGGTTTAAAATAGAAGAGGGGGTTAAATTATTCCCAATGTATTTATAGCCTCTGCTTCTCCCTCCACACACCAACTCCTGTACTCAAATTTGTACAGTATATTTTAGAGGTTTTTTCTCTGCCAAAATTCCTAAATTAAGACTCTCCAATAATGCTCGTCATTTTTCCCTGTAGTGATGACTAACTAAAATATTGGCATTT
The DNA here is from genome assembly GCF_000181295.1 of Otolemur garnettii. Taxonomy (NCBI): domain Eukaryota; kingdom Metazoa; phylum Chordata; class Mammalia; order Primates; family Galagidae; genus Otolemur; species Otolemur garnettii. The sequence goes on from NW_003852545.1 coordinate 3,615,905, forward strand.
ATTAACCCCACAGACTTTTGAACCATGGTGGCTTGTGATTTTTATGCACTATACTGAGAGTTCACGAGGAAATGTCAGTGTTCTTTACAGGAAATTAAGCAGTACCTTATTCTTTGCCCAGGGTAAAATGCAAAAGGAATTATTTATTGCATTCTTACAAGCTGCTATTTGACTTCTTGGTGGGAGGATACTCTTAATTTTACTGTCAAAAGAAAAAGCACTTTCCCATTTTTTTAATGCTAAATCCCTCTGTGTTTCTTAAAGGTGTATCTTAGATGCATTAAAAAATCAAACCATTAACTATTAACACATTTTATGAATGATCTTTGTAATCCAGTTGGTTTAAATAAACAAACCGCAAGACTTTTGAGAGTATTTTTGATCCCAGAATACCTTGAAACAGATGTAAATACATTGAATGGAAAAATAAACCTTATAAAATGCAAAGTGTAAGTTCAAATCAACTTTTTACTCTAAATATGGACTTTTCTTTATCACTTCAACAAATACAAACTTTTACTCTTTTTAATAGTGTCTATCAAGGATATGAATATAATCAGGAATTGAGCTTCTGAAATGGAAAAAAAAAATCTTTTTGAATGTGGTTTTCACGTTCTGCAGAAATGACCTAGAATCATCTCCCATTATCTCAGGGTTATTTATGCCTCACACAATGTGTCCATTTACTTACACAGTAATTTACACAGGTGGCTGCCTTTCAGGGATTAATGTGTGTTTATAATTTGAAATTCATTGCACTCCTTTTCCTTTTGTTTGAAGTGCACTTAAAAATAGCCTGCGAAACTCTGTGGAAGCTCTAATAATTTTTCTACCTTTCGTTTAACTTGTGTGCCTAACCTATCCACCGAGCACAAGAGAATATATTAATTTAGATTGACTGGATTTGCCCTCAACTATAAGTGAGAGTACTCTTCAAGTCTTTCCCCCAGTCTTTAGTTTATAGTCTGGAGTATTTTCCACTAATATTGATTTCCTCTATCGCTTTTAATGAAATACAGCTTGTCTTCCGTGCCATCATCCACATGTAAGCTGCCACATCTTTATCCAAGAAGCATGACTTTTAATAAGGATCTCCTGTCATTTCCAAAGTAAAACACTTGATTGGGGACCACAGTGGAAGTTGTCAAGACTAATTGGCTGAGACATGTTGCAATGCTTGTCATCAAATTTAGAAAAATAATCAAGAAAGGCTAAATGAGATTCATCACAAGCTATTAAAACTTCCAATTTAGATGACTAAAGTGAATCTTGAAAAGAAGTGTCAATGTTTAACCAATGCAATTTGTATTATGATGGAATTTGTTAAGGGAAAGCAGGTATAGAGTAGCGCTTTTCAGTGTTTACATATTTTCTAATGAAATTATGCAGGCACATATTATAAATTTTTAAAAACACAAAATTTATAGACGGTCTTAAAGAACCATGAAATGCAATACGTTCTTTCTTCCGTAAAACGTATACAGAGGCTGTAAACTTCGTGTGCAACTCAAAAACCTGAAACTATTTTAAATTGCACCCAAACTATATGGACACCTGTACTTTAAAAATGTCCTAACTTTTTGTAAGATTATAGAGAGAGACTTTCAGAATTAATAACTCTTCTTAGTCTTTCTTTTTTTATTATTTCAGATTCCTATGAGAGTACAAATTTGGGGGTCATGTTGCTTTCAGTTCTAAGGAAAAGTTCAAGTTGTGGTCGAGCCCTTCACGCAGGGAGCGTGCGAAGCACCCTCACACCGCTGGGCTGTGCTGTGCCTGTGAGGCGAGATACAGCCCGTTGCCCCCCTCCCTCCCCTTCCCTCCTTCCTCCTTTCCCCTCTCCCTTGCTACACTATCTTTATATTTCATCATCCGTGTGGGTGTGCGGTTGTTTATATATTGGTTTCATATTTGCATTAAGTTCACTGGATTTATTTTTTTCCATTCTTGGGATATTTTACTAAGAAGGGTGAGTTTCATCTCCATCCAGGTAAACGTCAAGACTTGAAGTCTCTATCTGTACCTAAGGCTGAATGGAATGGATTAGTCCACTGTGGCATATATTATAGCATGGAATACTAGGCATGGTCTTTCAGTGAAGTGTGTTTTCTAATATTTAAGAGCATTATTGTATGCTTGAGTTACTACTGTGCCTTTTAATTTTAACCTCAGTAAAGAGGAAATGATGAGTATGTAGTAAATAAATGCAAAGGAAGAATGTTCAATATGAAAATATAATAGTACTCTCTATAAGCATTTTCCACAATAGCCAGTTCCTTAGAGGCTGTTTAGTTTAGTTTTTGTATCTTCTCCCTACTCTACCATATCATACTTTAAGAAGACTTCAAGTAGAAATAGGGCTGGGCATGGTGACTCACATCTCTATAATCAGATTTCAGGAGTTCAAGAGCTACCTGAGCAAGACCAAGCTTTCCCCACTCTCATCTGTCTCTATAAGAAATAGGACAATTAGCCAGGAATGGTGGCACATGCCTGTGCTTCTAGCTACTTAGGTGGGTGAGGCAGGATGATTGCTGGAACCTCGGAGTGTGAGGCTGCAGTGAGCTATGATGATGCCACTGCACTCTAGCCCAGGCAACAGTGCAAGACCCTGTCTGAAAGAAAAGAGTAGGGGGGAATGATATTCCTTGGTATTTTTCTAGCTTAATATCCCTTGTATAGATCTCCATTTGTATCTAGTTATGGTATTTAATGGAATCACTGCATCTTTTTTGGAAAGTTAAAGTCCTTTCCTTGATATACAGTAAATTTCCCTCTTGAAAGTATTTTTAAGCCATAATAACAGCAACCAATCTCAGCACAACTCATAGCCCAGGAAGCTTCCCCAGGCTTCGTCTGTTTTGCTTGTCACCTCAATCATACAGCAAGGAGGACAGAACACTGAGGGGTCCGATCTACAGGAGACATGAGGCTTAAAGAATAGGCGTTTGACCTTCAACTCGGCATTTTCCCATTACACCATGTTACTTCTTCTTATGATACATAGAACAGCTGAGGTATTTAGAGGTCAATAACTGCTGCCCAGAGACGTAAGAAAAATCCATAGACCACAAAGAAAGAGGAAAAATCATCTGAGCAGTACGGGAAATAGTTGCCTCAGAGTCACAAATTTTGTTACTTAGTGAGAAGAATGGTGTAATCTCCCTAAGATGACAAATTTCCTGAAGTAGGGAAGATTATTTGCTAATTTAAGAGGCAGAGTAACTCCCTAAAAGCAAGTGTTTTTGTTCTTGCTGGGCAAGGTAGATGGGTGAGCTGGGGGGAGATGCTGCTGGGTGTTACAGTGATCTCAATAGGAAGTGACAGATACTATGTGGAATCATTAGAAGTACCCAGGGAAGCCCAGATTTATAGAGGCATTTAATTTTTCTAGAAGCTGTCCAACACAATTCAGGACCCATTAGCGGTACGACTGTTACAGGACAGCATAATAAATTGATGGAGACCTGAAGTCAGCTCTGGACCACGAAGGGTTTTGACTATTCTGAGTTGTTCATTCTGCCAGAATCCTGGACACTCCCTCTATTCCAAGTCCTTTACTTGAGAAAACAAATGAATCTTTCCACTTACTAAGAGAAGGCATGCAGGTGTCACACTTAATTTTAAAATATTTCCAATTAATTTTTCTTTGTTTTTTTTTAAATGTCAGCTACTTAAAGCTGTCTCTGTCATTTACTTATTTCATTTATAAATTAAATCACCGATCACGTGAGAGAAGTGGATTGCTCATGAGGTTCAGAAATTTCTTCCGATTTGGTCTTTAAAGTCAAGCACTAGCGTGTTATTTGACAAAATTCTGCAAGGAAAAAAAATTGTGGTACTTTCTTGTTTTTTGAGAAAAAAATAAAAAGTTGGCACCTTTTCCTTTTATCCCCCCCTTTTTTTTTGTTAAGTCTTTGGCTTTCTTTTACTCTTCTTGACTTTCTGTTATACAAAGACTATTCTCCTAGATGGACACAGAGATTTCAGCGGAATTTGGCGGATGATGAAAATGTGTCGCAGGAGCATGAGGATGTCAAATGAAATATAAGTGGTAAGTCTTTCCCTCCAAATATTTTAACATTGAAGATATTTCTTTCATTCAAACAATTAAACCAAGTGCTTTAATATAAAATAGTCATCAGAAAAAATATTTCTTTTTGCCTTTTGTGATGGGACTGAGAAAAAAATAAGTGTCAGTTACCTGAAACTTTTCATTTGGAAAACTGTCACTGTGTGGAGAAAGCTTGGGTGTGGAGGTAGGACGGCAAAGATGCCCCCTGAATGGACTTGGCTTTGGCATGTGAGTAACTGAAAGAGCCCCAGCTTTTGCTGGTTTGGGGAATTTAGGAAGAACAGATGGGCAAACATGTAACAACAGTTCATGGTCGTGTGGAAATCTCTGAGTTAGACTAGCAGTTCGTGCTCCTCGGAATGTGTGAAGACTTTCTGGAAGAGGAGGAAATTTACAGTTATATAAGTGTCATTCAGGCTACAGAAAGGAGGTTAAGATTCCTAGAGAGTGTTCTAATTTATCACAGAATCACTTGACCCCACTGAATTAGAACAGGACATAAGGACAATGTAATCATTCAACCCTTTCTTCAATATCCCCTCTACCACTCCTGAGCTCTTCTCTCAACAGGCCATGAACTTTTGAAAAGAGCGGGAGGTCTGGAGACCCAACATTGCTCAGCATGACTGTAGGCTCAACCATTTATAAGCTGCATGATTTCTGATATTTCTCTGAGTGTCAAGCTCCTCACGTGTGAGGTGATAATAATACCTACTTCCCCTTTTATTGTGGGATAAAAGAGTTAATTATATACAGCCCATAGTATGGTCCCAGGTACAGTGTAGGTGCACAAGAAATAGTAGGTCATAGCCCCTGGAAAGATTTAAGGAGGTAGAGACTTTATTTTTTCTCTCTGCCATCTTCCAGGAGTGAAAAGGGTATAGTTTACTGGACTAGGTCAGGAGTGGGTGATCTACATTCCCATCCTCACTCTGTCACTTTGCAGCTGTGTAACTAGGAACCGGTTACTTGATTTCAGTTTCCTTACCTATATAATGAACAAGAGAAGTTATTAACGTCTTAGAATTACTATGAGGATTAAATGTGCTACGCCTAATACATGTAAAGTCATTATGATAATTTTTGACATGCAGTAAGCCTTCAATAAATATTAGCTCCTTTAGGTGAACAGTTTCTTATTCAAATTCAGTCCTCGAAAAAGCCCAGAAAACTAAAAGGTTCTTTTGTTTTCCTAAATGTATAACAAACCTGATCTGAACTAATACAAGGGTTTTTTTTTAATCATTTTATCTCACATAGTGTGACTATTTATATGTTTGACTGTAAAAATAGCACATTAATTAAGGGCATGGTCTTAGATTCTCAAAAATTTTAAACAATATATACTATTATCTTTCTAATACACAAAGGATTCTGAATTTTAACATAAGTCTGGCTTCAAGAGTTTCAGATAACTTAATGTGGAATTAACCCATGGCCAATCAAAGGGCATATCTTTTGAGTTAATTTTCTAGTACTGCTCCTGGAGTTTTGCTGATAGATTCTATAACAGACAGAGCTACTACCTACTTTGGAAAATCTACTAGCCATCAAATCCTGTTTCCCTATATCAGACATCCTAATACTTCATTATTAGGCGTTTGCAAAGGAAGAATTGGTCAGTCTATATCATGGTTGCTCAAAATCCAGGGGCAGGTTATGTGCTATGGCTCATGTCTGTAATGCCAAGGTGGGAAGAGCACTTACAGCCAGGAGTTTAAGACCAGTCTGGGCAACACAGCAAAGCCCCATCTCTACAAAACTAACAAGAAGAAGAAGAAAAAGAAGAAGAAGAAGAAGAAATAAAACATTAGCCATTCGTGGTAGTCCCAGCTTCTCTGGAAGCTAAAGTAGGAGTGTTGCTTGAGCTCTGGAGTTCAAGGCTACAGTGAGCTATTGTGTCACTGGACTCCAGCCTAGTCAACAGAACAAGACCCTGTCTTTAAAAAAAAAAAAAAAAAATCAAGGGCAAGCAATCTATTATTTGGAGTTACCTTTACAACCTCAATACAACAACTTCACAATTAATTGTTTTACTTTCACCCTTAAGATAATAGGTTGCTGGCTTGTTACTTTCTTTTGCCTGCTCGGGCAGCACCAGGACCCGACCATTGTAAAGACTTGTAAAGACGGGTCAGAAATTCCCATTAAGTTAGCAGTAAGTTAATCTCACAGGAAGAGGCTGGAAATAAGGTCGAGAGAATAAAAGCAAGGCAAATACCTAAAACGCAGTGCAGCTCTCATACACCAAACGTGATGAAACATGAGCTACGCAGACTTCACCATGGATTGTTTAAAATCGCAGAATAAGACCCCTAATTCTTCTAATCTCCTGTACACAGCCATTTGGCATGTGGCATTACTGCTCCCACCATCAAGATGCAGATTCCTTCTGCGCTCTTTAAAGCTGGGCTAGCTTTGACAACTAGGGTGGCAGAAATGAGGCTGTGGTATTTTCAGCCTAGCTGTCGAGAGGCCTAGAAATTTTGCATTCACCCCTGGAGCCTTATGTTTGCCTTCCTGTGAGGAAGCACGATCTAGTGTCTTTGAAGATGAAAGTCCAGTGGAGAGGGAGATGCAGACAGGCCCAGCTGCCTCGGCAAAGTCCACCCAGCCAGCTCGCCAGGGGCAGGCAGCCTCATAGGTAAGCCAGGCAAAACTAGCAGAAGAACCATGCCGCCCATCCACACACACGTGAGAAGGAAACTTTGTTGTTTGAAGCCACTAAGTCCCTTTTATGCTTGGAGGGGAGCGCTTGCTGACTCAGCCATAGCTCACTGAAATCATAATTATAGGTGTATTAAGTGATCTGCAGTAAATAAACTGCTCCAAACAAAAGCTTGATATCTAGAAACAGTACATTCTACTTCTTTATATCTCCTTATCATGGGTAACAGACTGACCGATATTACGGTAAACACAACCCTTCAAAAGAACGTTTTCAGAGAGTCAGGCGCACTTAATTAAGAAGTTGAAGTGGAAGGCTACCATCTAAAGCTTTGGAGATTCTGTTCCTTTAATTACAAGATTTTATTGCATTATACGTAGGAGTGCTCTAGTTTGGGCTGACACGCGAGGCCAAAATTAAAATGTTTAAACAGGTTTGAAAGCATCAGCAACTTTCCTGCATACCTTAGGCTAAACTCAGATAAACAGCAGCAATTGAATGTATCTCAAGAAGCATTTATTGCCCTGAGGCTTAGGCCACTGTCACTCTGAATGTGGCATTATCCCACACAGGGGAGACGGTGCATGCCACGTCTCGCTCAGTCTTGCTGAATCAACTCAAACATGGATCTGCTGGTTGGCATGTGAAAACTGCACCGTTGGAGCAAAACGTATGCAGACTGGCTGGGAGCCATCAAATGACGCACATCAGAGACATGGCTTCACTTTGGGTCGCCTCTTCACCCAGGCCAAACCAGGGGCAGCAGGGATTTTCGTGAGAAGGAGCAGAGTGGAATAAAAAGACAGGAAGTGCTAGATATGAGAAGATGCTCTGATGTTGATCAAAAGAGTTCATAAAACCCAGGAAGAGAACAGGGGTATTTAATTTATAAGTTACCAATGGACTGTCCCTCTCGGAATAGATGAAATGCTTGGCAATTCATGTTGATTTGTTCACTGGAATAATCATAGCTTTTATAATTTTCTTTCTAGTCTCTTAGATTTTTTTATATATTGGAAAGTATTGGCTTTGGAAATCATAGATTTTAATAATCTATTGAAATTTAAAAGTATTACCTCCTCCCATTAATGCAAATGTGTACCCACAAAATTTTGCATAAAAATTTGGTGAGGTTCATGATACCTGAAGGAGAGTCTCAGAATAATTCCAACAGTCTGGTGGGTGAGAGGATGTGGTGAATTTTTATACTTTGATTTTCCCCGTGAGCAAGTATCAAAGGTTAAGAAATACATATATATTATTTTTTTTTTCCAGTTTTTGGCCAGGGCTGGGTTTGAACCCACCACCTCCAACCTATGGGGCTGCTGCCCTACTCCTTTGAGCCACAGGTGCCTCTTAGTTAAGAAATATTTAACAATTCTACATCCATCTTTGAAAAACAGAAATTCCAGGTGGTAAATAAATTGTGATCCAATGACAAAAACTTAAAAAACATCTAATCATGAAACACATATTTAGAAGAAGGGGAAATAATTTAAGTTTGGTGACATTAATATTTTAGGTTAGTTCTTTGAGTGTCTAAATCTGAAACTTCCAATAATCTATAAGGCTTTATTTAAATAAAAATTAATTCTTGGGGATGGATTTAAGTGATTGCCGATCAACAATATGAAGACTTAGGATTTGCTTCAAAGCAGTGTCTTGAATTGCCAGCAACTAAATCTTGGTTGATTTTCCAAAGAAGGAAATAAATACTTCTCATTAGGGAAGTTCAAACCAAACTATGATGATCCACATGTTATATTATTCAAGTTAACAGAAATTATTGGCTACTTTATGTTGGTTTTACTAAAAAGTAAGACAGAAAATACTAAAGGAGGTGTAAATATCAAGGTGGAGCCACTTCCCTTAATGGTATCAAAATCTTTATAGTTTTGTAACCTAACTGGTAATTATAACGTCTAAGTATAATATTTTTATTGATTAGCTTTATAACTGGGCTATTATCAAATGTTGATTATTGCCCATAAAGTTGTGGAATATATATTCTAAAATACAAATTAATATTATCTTCAGGAATGAAGTGTACTCTAAGATAGTACATTCAGCCTTCACTAACTATAAGAATATTACCTTTGGGTTGATTCTTCTTGAAGGCAGTGCAATTTCATCTTTGTTTCTCCAATAACATAATACTTTATAGAAATTGACTTAAGAAAAAAGAACATTGTAAAAAAAGTTAATAGATACTTCCTCAAACTTTCTTTTCTCCCACATAAACCATGACATCACACTTTTTAAAAAGCAAGAAGTTAAAAAATAGCCTCTAGACTAAGTAGTTCTTATTAAAATACTTAATGCCAAGTATGTCAAATGTTGAATCAAATAAATTCAGCAGGAGGCTGTGTCTTAAGGAAGAAAAATTTGACTACATGGTGAATATAAGGTACTTTTATGTGTTATTTTCTTTTCATTCTTTTACATGAAAATCTAAAATGAACCACATGAAAGTCCAAACTTATGTGGAGCAGAATTGTAATGTGATTACTTTCTGAGTGAGGAAAATTCTAGCAATTCAGATTTATTGAAGTAATACTGATTTTTAAAAAATGTAACCAAAGTCACAGTAGCCATTCTTTTCCTCCTTCACTGGATTGGTCCTGAGAAATTATACAATTATTCTAATGATACAGCCTTTTCTCAAAACATTCTCAAACTCTTTGCTTGGGATTGCCTATTATTGAATCATTTCAGAAGTCACACAGACAAGCTGATCTGGTTGAAACCACTCTTTCAATAACAGGCTGTGTTGTAAAAGAATTTCACTGGCAGTTGTGATCTGGGAGGAAGGTAAAGATTGGGACCTCGGAGGAAGATCTGAAGCACTTGGAGGGTGGGTGGGCTTCTGCAGTACTATGACAGCAGTGGCTCTGAGAGCTTCTGGGAGGAGCTGAAAAACCATTCCTGGGCAGAGTCTTAAAACACTTACCACGCTGGCTCCTTATGCTGGTCAATAAACCAGTCAGCTGAAAGTAAAATTGGCAATCACAATTAGAACCGAAAGTGTGTTGAAGAGTCTGAGCATGTGGAGAAGGTAAATAAAAGGAAAAAAAAGAAGAAAATGATCTCTGGTGAGCAGCAGACACAACTCGATGATCAGTTTCAACAGAGGGGGAAATCAATGAGGCAACACTGGATCATTTTGCCTCATTGATTTGTGCTGCTCATTGAAATGTTTTCCTTTATTTACTTCCTTTCGCTTTAGAGAGTGGTAAACTCCTGAACTTCCCTGGGAGCCCGTGATGGGCAGAAACAAACCTCTGAAGACCCTCTCCTGCTGCATTCTGCCCTTCTGTGCTGCCTGGATTCAGAGGCAACTCCAGGGTTTCCTGTTCTGGTGCGGGAGCTGATCTGCATATTTGTTCCCACAAACCCTCTATGGGAGGCAGAATAATGGTCCACTCCAAAGATCTGTGCACCCTAATACCCTGGAACATGCAAACTCATGAAATAACATGGCACAGGGGAATCAGGATTTCAGATGATGTTAAGACTGCTAACACACCAACCTTAAAACAGGAAGATTGTACGGATCACTCAACTGAGCTAATTTGTAATCAAAATTAAGCTAATTTGTAATCAATGGGCTGGGGCTGGGTTTGAACCCACCACCTCCGGTATATGGAGCCAGCACCCTACTCCTTGAGTCACAGGTGCCAACTCAATCATGAGGGTTCTTAAAAGGAGACGTGAGAGGCAGAGAAAAAGTCAATGTCAGAGCAAAGTGATGTGAAAAAGACTCAACCTGTTACTGCTAGCTTTGAAGATGGAGGAAGGGGCTACAAACCAAGCACAGCCAAGGCACGGTTCTCCCTTTGAACCTCGAGAAAAGGTGCACCTTGCTAGAAATCTAACACGTGAAGCTCGAGGAAGGACACACTCAGGTTTTAGCTCTGGAAAGTTCACGTCAGACTCCTGACCTACAGAATTCTGAAGGCCCCACGCGTGGAGTAATTGTTTACAGCTGCAATAGGAACCCGCTACCCCTTCCCACCACTTTCCAAGGAACCCGCTACCCCATCCCACCACTGCCCCAGGAACCCGCTACTCCTTCCCACCACTCCCCCGGGAACCCCCTACCCCTTCCCACCACTTTCCCGGGAACCCCCTACCCCTTCCCACCACTTTCCAAGGAACCCGCT
>NW_003852545.1:3627015-3631792 GCF_000181295.1 Otolemur garnettii
CTGCAATAGGAACCCGCTACCCCTTCCCACCACTTCCCAGGGAACCCGCTACCCCTTCCCACCACTCCCTGAGGAACCGGCTACCCCTTGCCACCACTCCCCCGGGAACCCGCTACCCCTTCCCACCACTCCCCCGGGAACCCCCTACCCCTTCCCACCACTTTCCAAGGAACCCGCTACTCCTTCCCACCACTCCCCCGGGAACCCACTACTCCTTCCCACCACTCCCTGGGAACCCACTACCCCTTCCCACCACTCCCCCGGGAACCCGCTACCCCTTCCCACCACTCCCTGAGGAACCCGCTACCCCTTCCCACCACTCCCCTAGGAACCCACTACTCCTTCCCACCGCTCCCCTGGTCCTAATAGGAAGAGCATACAGTCCATGCCTTCGGCCCTTTCTTCCCATATTTCTTTCTTTCTTTCTTTCTTTTTTTTTTTTTTTTTGAGAAAGTCATAAGGATTTTTATTGTCAAAATAAAAGACAAAAGACACAAATAAATTAATTGTTCTGATAATCTGAGACTCCAGGACATCTCTACGGAAAGGTCAGCTCCTATGTACTGATAAAATACTATCCAAATCAAGTGAGAGACAGTGTTGAAGACAGTGACTGAACATGTACACAGTGAGGAGGAATAAAAACGCAGTTTCCATATTTCCTTTCCCCCAGTAAGGTATACTATACATAAAGGTATGAGGCTCATTTTGGTGACAAATGCTTTCATACCAAGAAAGCATATTTCTTTCTTTAAAGGGAATGGAGTGGACAAACTTTGACTTTCATTTCCCCTTGAGTCATGGGGGACGAATTTTTGAGTGCCTACTCCAGAATTTTCATTTTGTACTTTTGCAGACTCCACTTTACCATTTCTGCCCTTTGTATCTGATAAGTTAACACAGTACAGTTTCTTTCTGTTTGTTAATTACAAACAACAACACACTATTCTGGGTGATAACTCCTTCACTCTTAGTGAAAGCTGTGTTATCTTCAGTAGTATTACCAAAGGAATTGTTTGAAACCATTCTAAATTTGGGTAACGTGATTCCAAAGAAAAGAAGAAAAAGAATTTTACGTAACATCTAAGAAATGAGCCACGTAACTGGGAACCACCCTAATGAGTGCTTTGCAACATTTATGGTGTCTTTGTGACATCCTGGTATTTATCACTTGTTGTTAAGTTGATTTTTGTTCAGCCTGACTGTTTTTCTCCTGGCGATTAGGAGGAAATGCCCATAATGCAAAGGAAACCTACCATGATTTAAAGAGCAGTAAAGAGAGTAACAAGTCTCTCCCTAGTTAAAAACCCTCTTCCGTAAACTTTGGTATAAATTCCAATTTATTTATTTTGGCAAAGAAGGCCCTTCCGGATCAGGATCAAGCCCGGGTCAGAACCCTCGTCTCTTCCCAGTCTTACTTGTTCCCACTCAGCAGACTTGACACCACCGTCATTTTTAGAAGGTTTTTAGAAGGCCTCCTGCTGTTCCTTCTCTGCATGCCATTCCTGTGGCTCTTCTTCCCCCGTCCTTACCTATCTCCTTCTCAGGAACCCTTCAACCTCAGAGGGTTAGTCCCACCTTCACCACAGGCAGAGTTATTATCAAGCTCTCCGCTAATCCTAACTGAGATCTCACTGGCCAAACCCATAGGTGTGGTGTGCACGGATGTCAAGGAATCTCCCCTACAGCCACTCTCCTCACCCCTGGTCAGGAACTATCCCAGAATCTCTCTAGTCGAGATTTGCTTTCTAACAACACAATGTAGTCGATTGGAATAAACCAAGGAAATACTTTCATGACGCAAAACGCAGCCCTCCTACTCAGCGTGGGGGGTGGGTACCGTCAGTAGAAGGGGAAGACGGGAAAGCCTAACGGGAAAATGCTGGATGAGTGGTCAAGGCTGGACAGATGAACGGATTTGTTAAGCTTCTTTCCTGATGGACTGAAGCTATTTTATAGTGTCATGATGACTCTGGTTCTTACCTGTTTTTTGAGAATAAAGTAGGAAAATACAAGTTCCCATTGGCTTATACACAGTTCATTCCACAGACAAAAGATGAACAGCAGAGGCTCTGTCTCCCCATCATTATAACATAGGGGCATTGGAACTGGTATCGCGCCAAACAAATTCAGTCTGATGGATCCCTTTCCTCTAGGAGGATCCTGATGAATCCATTTTACTTTTTTTCCTTCATTAAATCATAACGAGATAGATCATGTATAAATTAATGCATTTATGGGGCACAATGTGCTGATCTCATACACAGTCTGGAATGCTTATCATCCTGGTTAAACCATTAAACGGGAGGATCATGAACCGTTCAGATCATTTCCTTTCACCCGAGCATCCTGACCCACCAGATGGTGGTAGAATCTACGTTAGGAATTATAGCCGGCTTTCATTAAGTTCATATTATTTCATGAACGTTTTTATATAGCTTTTTAGATTATATATGTATGTGTATATTTATACACTTGATCCCTACAAAAAATAAATTTCTCATTGTGCATCACGTTGAAAAATCTGAAAAGTCTCTACAGTTTAAATTCTATTACACGGAAATATATGTATTCCTGGCTATTTTTGAATAAATGATATATTATCATATGACAGTCAATGCAGCCTAACATAATTTTAATATGCACACAATGTCATCTGAATTTTAAGTTCTATTTCTAGCTGTCATTTCAAATTCTACTTCCAGAGAGAATGAAGCTTTATTCTTATTAAAAAAAAAGAATTCAGATTACTCCAAGTATAAGAATTACGTTCCCAATAACCACTTCAGGAAGTCGACTGTAAATACGGTTTCTTACCCTGAGATATTCTGAATTTACAGTTAATTCCCAAGATTTCAATTTTCTAGCATTAGGTGTAATTGTGATGAGCCTTTCCATAATTCACTTAAATCCTCTGATAGACTTTCATTTATTTTAATCAACAAAATGGTAACAGACCCTTTTCAAAAGGAGGACTTACTGTGACTTCTTGAAGTCATATAGACATTAAGATGTAGGACACACTTAAGCTGTCTAATTGTACTGCCGGTCTAATGCCTAAGTATTAATCTGTCACAATGTCAAATTACATACATTTAAGCTTTTTTCTTTAGTAAAACGTGTCTGCGCTTAACAAACTCATAGTGTAAAAAAATCAGGAGAGCAATTAGAATGTCATCTCTCCCGCAGATGACTTAAGAAAACCATGAATCAGAGCTCAACAGTCAACATAATTTCACAGATAATCATGGCAAAATTATGGTACTGCAACAATTCTAGGGGAGTACAGTGAGCCGAGCAGACAGTGATGATCAGCTATTCATCCCCACCATCTGCCATACATGCTCTTTATTTAAGTCTATTTTTTTTTTTTTTTTTTGGCCAATATTTTAGGTTTTCACTCTGCCAGCAGTGAGCATCACATAAAAAACAGGTTTGGGGGTGTAAACAGATTTTCTCATGTGTGCAATTAATTAGACTCACTGGCTATCCTACAGTTCTTAGGCAAAGTCCGGCTGGCTGGAGGGAATTTCAGCAAGCTTTCCTGTATTGGCCAACATCTCATACAATTCAAACGAATCGATCTTATCAGAAACAAAGTAACCGACACCAAAGGGATGAAACCACAAGTTCTGTGAACAATGGAAATCATGACCAAAGCATATGCTTGGGGAGTTTTCTTTTAAATGGTGCACTTAAATAGTATGTGAGCTACATTAACCAGTGGCTTATACTCTGTGAGTATTAAAGTGAATCATCAGAGGGAAAAATCTGGCAACTCTGCTTTCTACCTTGTCAGGCTTTGGCGGGACATAGGAACTCAGTGGGAAACCCAAGATGGAGAGGAAGCAGGAGGAGACTTGACCCACAAAACAGGCCTGACGGTTTCAGGTTCAGGGGAGACAGGCCTGGCTACTGGGGTACCATAACCTGCAAAATCATATTCAGTCATATATTCAAGAAATAAACACCAGACACTATTCTAAGAATTTTGCATATAATTCATTTTATATTGTGACCATTTTACAGAGGAAGAAACTGAGGCACAAAGAAGGCAAGTGCATTACCCAAGAGCCTGCATCTGCTGAGTGGTGGAATGTGTTACAAAGCCAGGCAACTTTGACGTCAGAACTGTGCTCTTAATCACTGTTATACAACCTCTCAGCCAACAATACAGCAATGTACAGAGATTCCTGGACTGACAGTGAGGTTATGCCCTGATAAACCCATTGGAAGTTGAAAACAACAGGACATCCCATCTGTATTTAACACTCCTAACCTAATGAACATCATAGCTTAGCCTCTCCTACAATGAATGTGCTCAGAACTCTTCCTTTATCGTACAGTTGGCAAAAATCCTCTGGCAACCCAGAACACTGTGACTGTCACTTATTTACCCTTATGCCCATGTGGCTGACTGGGACCTGTGGCTTTCTGCTGCTGCCCAGCATAGCAAGAGACTATTGCACTGAACAGTGCTAGCCTGGGAAAAGATCAAAATTCGAAATCTGAACTGTTTTCCACCGAACGCATGTCACTTTCACACCATTGTAAAGTTGCAAATCATTGTCAGTAGGGGACCATCTGTACTTATATAAACTCATGTTGTAAGTTTGAGAAAAATCATCTTTGTCTAAATTAAATTCAAGCAGAACAGCATTCTTCTATACATAGGAGAAGAAAGCTGGAGAGTGCAGTGTCCCTGGATGTCAGATACAGTGGAAACTCTAAAAGTCTTGGGTTGAAATAAGGAGAACGGTTTAGCTTGGGCAGATAG
>NW_003852545.1:3632119-3632724 GCF_000181295.1 Otolemur garnettii
ATAGAAAGGTGAAAGTTGTGAAGTGACTGCTGGGAAGATTCCCAAGCCACGTGACACCAGGAGGTGAATTATGGTCTTGGTAAAAAGCCTCAAAGTTCTATAATTATTAAAGCCATAGGCAGCTGAGAAAAAAATTTCCTCTCCATAGTAGAGGTCTATTTTAAATTCTCCATGGCAGGAGGACTACTCAATTGTGATGTGGTTTTGGATCATTGTCATTCCATAAAAAGAAAAGCCACGTTTGGAAACCACAGCATGCTGGGCTGAACTGAGAATGGGAGATGCTGAGCCACTCCCTCGCGAATTGGATGTGAGAAGTGAAAATGCTTTAAGAATAGCAAAGAAAGGAGTATGATTTGAACCCTTGTTTCTGGCAAACAAAGACATTATATAGAACGTATTAATCAGAGTTGCGTTGGTTCCATTGGAACAATGATTGTCCAGAATTCTTAAGAAAAAATGAACACAAAGCAGTGTTTGGGCTATACTTATCTGACTTGAATCTAATTACTGACTAATATCCCCAAATTTAGCTTCTTTGAGAATGTATAGTTGCAACCCATGTAGCTAAAATATAATCTGTAAGAATGGGGGGGGAGCTATGT
>NW_003852545.1:3632761-3667385 GCF_000181295.1 Otolemur garnettii
GAAACGGAGGAGCCGTGCACTGTGGACACCTCTACTTCCACTCTGTGATTATACGAAAGGATCAACGAATCAGCGGTTAACACACGGGGATCTGAGCAGAGGAAATCTGATTCAAGTCCACATTCTGCCACTTAGCAGAATGTAACCTTGGACAGATTACTTAACTCTGAGTCTGTTTCATTGGGTTGTTCTCAGGATTCAATGAGAAAACGCATTTAGAATATAGTCTAAGAATCTACACATAGAAGCACTTCATAGAGGTCTCTGCTCTTATCCTTGCTGCTGCTTTCACTGCTATGCTATAGATCCTTTACCCACATATATCGAGTATTTATTTAAAATTATTTAATACAATGCATTTTTACTCAATGCCTTTTTTCCCTCACATATCTTAAAGGTGTCAAAACCTCAGATTTTTAGTATATTTGCCAATAGGAAAATAATGGTTTTCACATGAAAGATTATATAGATTCAGGTCTCTGTGTTATAAATTATAGCACCAAATACATTTCTTTTGTAGAATCCCCCCCCAAAGTAGATAAAAAAAACACCTTTCAGTGTTGCTCATTTTAATATTGTTTAAATTAATAAATATTGAAAATACTTATTGCAAGACACTTAGAAAACACATTATAAAGGACAGAAACTTAACTTCAAAGATTAGGTGTACATAAGTTAATGATTTTTTCTGACAGTTGGCACTGTATTTTATAATTACTGGCTGTCCAAAGTTAACCAAAATTTAATCTTTTCTGACTTGCAGATATATAATAATAAAGGTTCTAAATAATAATTAGTACTCTGTCATCTCTTTAACTAGGTATAGTCACTCATTTCCCCAAAAGAAACAAGTTTTACATAATTACTATTTTGTGCATCTTAAAATCACATTTTTACTCCTTCAATCTCAATGTACTTTTTCTTTTTTATACAAGGACATGAAAAGAAGGTAACCCTGAGAAAATTAAAGAGAATGGCAGAGAATTATCCTTCAACACAGTATAATCTCGACCTTCCCCTTGAAAGGACTTCACAAGGGTTTCAACATTTTTTAGAAGTTTAAACTGAAGACTCTTTAAACAAACTGGAGATGATAAAAGTACAGGATCCCAGTAAATGGGCATCAGATTACCTTCAAAAAGAGGGGGGAAAAGTTAGGGACCAGTTTCCTGCTCTGCATGTTAACAAGGCTAAATAATGCGGAGCTTACGCAGGAGAATTTAAAAGGGAAAACAAATATCTGGGGACGACTTGTCTTTTAAAGCAACTGTCAAGGAGAATTTGCTTCGTTAAAAAAAAATACCAATGACTTGTGGGATTCATTTATCCTTTAGGCTGTATTAAGTAGTGTCATTTAACTATTAAAAAATATTGTCTTGTCAAAATGAGGACTAATAATGTGTCCATATTACACCTACCTGACTTCCAAAGAGCACACGGGGATTTGGGACAATTAAACACATTTAGAATTGCAGTCAGGTTCAGGATTCAGAATAAGACGATCTGAGAAATATGACTAGTTATACATTATTCATGACTTGGGGAGAACAGTAAAATATGCTGCTTCCAGTGAGTCCAGCTACGTAATGGCTAAATGTTCCACAGCAGTCAGCTCAGACCTGTGTTTGCTCCTTTGGGTTAAAAATCTTCTGGCTTAATAGTGATTTAGATGTAATAATGATCGCATTGAATACTTAACCCCAGGGCTACCAACCAACAAGGAGAAGCACCGTGAACGTTTTCCTCCTGGGCAAGATATTATTAAATCTGCTATAGTGGAGATAACTACAGAAATCCACATATATTTTTTTTCCTCCTACAAAATGGAACTCCTTGTAGATGAATCACCAAGCTACTATCATCATGCTAAATTAGATTATTTTAAACTAAGTTGGAGTAACTTAAAATAAATGCACTTTTATGAGAGACAAGTCTTCTCCCACCCTGACAGTTATTTTAAAATGCTCATTGTTGTTCTTATTTGGAAGTTGGGAGTGCTCATCTATATATATAGAAAACGAACGGCAACTCCAAATCCTCAACCAGTAATCATGTTTTCTTGACTATATTTGAAAAGACCCAGGAACATAAAAAGTCTACACAGAAGATATCCTTAAATAGCCAAGAAGACACACATTATTATACTGCTGCTTGCTAGAAACCACAGGATATCAGCCTTGAAACATAATTCTTAAATGAATTACCCTGGAGTTTTTAAGCAATAATCTACAGATGATACCTACATAATTTGTCCCTTTACAGTTAAGGAGAAAAATCATGGCCACTGAAATTTTTCTTCCACTCTTCCTTCCCCCCGATGATATCCTTTTATTAAAAAAAAATAAACATCCTGCCCATTAATACATGCTGCTTTCTGTCCTGAAAATTTGTCTTACATGAATGTTGCATTCAACCTGAATTGAGCCGGGTTGAAAACGTCTTTCTTCCTCTTCGGACCTGGACAGGAATAATGAAGACTATGGTGCAGCTGACATGTCAGGCCCCAAGCATCTCTTTGTCTTACCTAATGTGCGTATGTGAATAGCAACCATGTGCTCCTTTTACTAAGCACACCAACATTAATTTACATAAGATGATAGGCTGTCGTTACGAATGCCAGGCATGTGTCCATGTGAAGTGGTAAGGACAGCGGTGGGCACCCAGAAGGCCTTACGCCTATCATCATTATCCTAATCACCATTACGGGAAATGATCCTTTCAGGGCCTTGGTGCCATTTAAAGCATCTTCTTTGTTGAACAAAAAAGGGGGAGAAGAAGTGTTGTATCTATTTTACAGATGGTTAAAAATAAGGAACAGGTGCTAAGTGATTTGTTTAAAACGCAAATCTATACAGCAAAAGAGGTATGAGGAGTTGGCTACACGAGGCCCCCAGAGTGGCCATCTCTGCTTCCTAATCCTACTGTTCCCCATGTGGGTTTATGCAAGTTAATTAACGTTGCTCAGCCACTGCCTCTTCACCCCCTGTGAGGACACTGTCAAGAGCAAACAAGACGATGTACTTCAAATTTCTCTAGATATGAACATAACAAGTTTAAGAAAGGGATGAAGGAAGTCATAGAAGAAGTTGAGCTGGCTCATGATTTTATCATCTCCTCACTCCATGACACCCGACTGATGTTTGGTGTACGTGTGATAAATGCAACATGTATAGGTTGGAAATAATAGAAAGGAAACAATAGAATAAAATAAAAGACTAAAAGGAATAAAATGGTAGGAAGGTTAGGGAAGAACAGAATTGAAAACAAGGAATTAAAAGAAGAAGAAGAACACAAGAAAGGAAAGAGAGAAGGAGGAAAGAAATAAACAGGGAAGGAAAGAAGGATAAAGAGGAAGAAATAAACAGGGAAAGAAAGAAAGGATGGAAAGAAGTCTGAACTGGTAAGTCAAGTAAGAAGAGAGAAAGGAAAGAAAAAAATAGGAAAAACAAAATAGAGAAAGATAATGAGCCTCTTAAATTGGTGTGCAACTTGCAGAATTTATATTTGCCATTGACTTTATATAGATTTTCAGCTCTGCTTTAAAGTATGGTGTGTGAATTAATTTTAAGCATCTACTCTTACTGATTACAGACCCATGACAGATTGATCCGGGCCAGATTCATTAGAAGCTGGGTTAGAGCTAGAGTCTCCTTCCTTTGTACATGTATGGGCAGGCTGTAATGTGAGGCTAACACATAATTTAAAAATGACTCTACAGGATATGACCACATTGGCATGAAAAATAACACAGAATGAGTGAGTTGATCAATCATTTCCTATCAAGGAGAGAGAAAATATTAAAAAAAACCTATGAAATGCATCTAAGTCTGGAACATGGTAGATAAATTAATGAAAAACTGTAGGCCCAGTAAGAATAAAAAAATACACGAAGGAACTCTCTGTCAGATAAACACTCAAATTTTTCTTTTCTTTTTTCTTTTTAAATTTTGATTCTTGGGTATCCAAATCTAACCATCAAGTTTTCTGGATGCTTTCACTACTCCTTTTACATTGTAAACAATATATACTTTAAGCACTTTCTAATCTTAGTACTTTAAGTATTGTAAATAAATATCACTATTGTTTTGAATGTCTTCAGCCAGACTCCTTTATCTGGAGCTCTCTGGTTCATTTAAGCCGCCAGAACCCAAAACGGAGGTTGTAAACAAGGGCGGAACATTCCAAAACAGATTTTAAATTAGATATTACTTAGGAGGGCATTCTGTTCTTCTTTTTTATTCTTTTGTTTTTCAGGGTTCTTACCACTGAACATGCTTTGAACTAAAGTCCTTTTTAAAGTGGGAAGATGATGGATTAACTTCCCAGGAGGAAAATACTTTCAAATGACTTGGATGGACAGAGACATATATAGAATAACATTAAAATATGTTATTTGAGAACTGTTTAACGTTCCAAAAGAACAACTAATCACTAAAACACAGTAGACAATTCACCTGTACACAGTGGCTTATTTCAATTCCTTGTAAACGTAAATGTGGGCCCTGAAAGGATAGTGGAGCTTGTCATAATTTACATAAGCTTACTACTTTCTTAAAATGTTAAACTTGAATATTCTTTTAAATGATAGGTGTTCAAATGAAAGATGTCTTAGTTAAATGAAGAACTTTGCACCTAGTGATCTATTCAACAAATAGCTATTGCCTATCACCCAGCCAAGGATTATGGAAGTAACACAATTAACTTAGACATGGATCCTGTCTTCAATGTGCCGAGAGTGTAGAAAAGAGAACTGGTACAGGAGTAACTTTGTTCATATGAGAAAGCACTGGCTTTCTTAAGAGCAGTACAATGAAGTATGTGAAATAGCCCAGAAATAATAAAGGGAACAAAACTGAGTTTGTGTCATTGGAACTGTCGTTAGAAACGGCCATGTTGGGTCACGACAGTTCCCACCCTTCTGCACAACAGAATTCATTAATCACCGCCCCCCGCCGCCGCCCTTGTTGCTGGAGGCTTGTGTCGCCTTTAGAGTTCTAGCAGACATCATTACCCAGTATTGAATGAAAGGGAAAATTATTTTTCATCCATGAATATGGTGAAAGGAGATTTATTTCCTTGTAAATTTCAATCATCTCCATCATTCTATTCTATCAAGGAACAAACAGAGCCTCATTCAAACTGGAAAACTCGTGTTTTTAGCAATCTCATAACGATGCTAATATGAGTGAAAAACATCATGTTGGCTCAACAAATATTTTGCCTAGAAAACGGCTTGGTGCATTTGAGGTGCGTGGTGGAAGATTGGGAACTATGTCAATTAATGCATGCTAAACTAGGACCTAGGTCTCTGCATCGGAACATTTCTTATTTTTCTGTGGAATGAAACAAAGGGATTCATAAAGGGATTTTGAATGTTACTCAGTGAAAATATCAGCACCTTTAATGAACTAGAGGAAATAAACGGCTCCTTCGTATAACATCCATATCCAACTCAGAAGAATCTTAGGCAGCATCTGAGGACTCAGCCCAGATAATTAGGTTTACTCACATTTTACTAAAAACATATTCCAAAGCATCTTTTTCCTAGTTGCTTACTATTTTCAAGCACGATCTGGCATACATTACATAAAATTCAGAAATTTTGTCAGAATTCTGTATAATATATAAAGAGGTGATATTGTATATTGTATATAAAATGTATAATAAAAACAGCGTCATCTCTACAATTACTATTGCTGCCCACACTCACTGTTGGGTCATGTATGTGTTTTACAATTGTATTGATGCTTTCTTTTTTTCTTTTTATCTTACTTGGCCTGCTCTGTTCAACTAGCATTCGAAACTAAATTTAGAACAAGTCAGAAGTAAACATTTTCCAGGGATAACAAGGTCAGCCCGACCTGTGCTGGGTTTCATGAGAACACCCTTGAACTACTTGTGCAACCCATGGTGCCAGTGCCACCAAAAGTGCTGAGCAAGTGGGCCAGACAAATGTGCTTACCTCAGCTTCCTTTCATGATATAACGCTTCAAGTTTCTATGAAACACAATCAGCTCACAAAACAGCATTTTGGTTACGGCCCATAACAAGCAGAATGGTTTGTAAATGGTGTTTATGGACCTTTTTACAGACAAGTCCACTTTTGATAAACCAAAGATGTCTCAGGCTTTTCCAGAGAATAGTAACCTCTCTAAGGGCATCTCTGATGCCTGCAGAGACTTCACAAAGATCTAGAGATGGTTTAAAATATTCTGAGCATGAGACAGTTGTTCCTAGTGGTAGAGAAACACATTTTAGAGGACTTAGTTTTCTGAGGTCCATTTCTCTCCCCTCCACTGACCAGGCTGCATCTTGTCGAAATCTACTTAAACTTCATTGTGAGAGGGATTTTTATGTATTCTTTCCTCCCAGGAATGAAAGAATGAAGAATTGTTGCATGGTTATTTTTTTCTAGATTCTATGTAAATAACATTATTTGGGAGAGAAAGAGAGACGCATTAAGCCAAACTCAAGGCATTGGGATACAAGGGAGGTTTTTCTTATCCATTGTTCAAGAAAAAGAATAAATATGAATTCAATAGTGGTACCGACTGAATTCTCTGAGCTTGCAAAATGTATATTTTAAGCTGATTTTCTGTTATGTGAGATCCAATTACTTTTGTTAAACTGCTTTAGAATTCAATATTCCTTCCTCCTATCTATGACTATTAGAAGGCAGGAAAGCAGGGAATATGAAGTTTTCAAGATTTCTTTTCTTAGTTATCTGAATCATAATATGGATTTCCCTACATTACGTAAGTATTATTATTTATTGCAAAATTAAAAAAAAAAGAATCTTACAGCTTTCCATAGAAGTGGGTAAATACAGTTGATACAATATATACATATATATGAGAAAATTTAAGAACAAATTGGATGATCAAGATAGCCACAGATAAATAAGGAAGGAGCTGAAAATAAAGAATTCATACTAAATAGCTGAACATATTTCAGAAGAAAACTGTGAAGTGATCACATCCATCTTCTGAGCAAACTCCTTTTTCCTTTCTCCATTTAATGTCTTAGAATAAAAATTATCCATCATCATAATATAGTAAATATTCAGAGGATTGATAATACTACAGTATAGCACATTGTAAAAAAAAAGAATTATGTATAAAAAATCAAATACACTGTTTATCCTTACGCTCCTTTGTGTTCTTTGTTCAACACATGCAAGTCTATTAAATTCCAGCGCAACACGACAACTTAATTTGTGATGTGCTGTCTATTCCGTGCTGTGTTATGCTGTGTCCGTAGTTTCTTCCATTTGTAGTTTCAGTAACTGGGGAGGGGAGGAAACGGGTCAGGACTGACAGCAAAACTGAATCAGCGCCTCCCGTGCCAATGAAGTAATGAAAACCCGCACTGTTCTTACGGCGGCAATAATGAATATAAATGGACAAAGGGGCCTGAATAGCTACTGGGAGAAAAAGAATGAAGCCTCCATTCCAAGAAAGAACCCTTTTCTGCCATCACAGATAGCTTTGTGGCCTGGCTAAATTAGGATGCCTTATAACAATTTCATGCTTTAAGAGATGTCTTTGAAAGACAGTTCTCGCATATTTTTGTTTAAGAGATCTGATTTAATAATAGGGATTGTGCTTGTTGTGGTTGTGCGTGCTCACCCCCCCCCGTCTCTCTCCCTCTCTCTCTCTCTCTCTCTCTCTCTCTCTCTCGTGTGTATGTGTGTGTGTATGAATGTGTGTGTGTGTGTTTGAAGTGGGCGACCCTGGAATGAACACTGACAAGATAAATCCACTAAACTTTATGCCTTAATGATGCAATTTCATGGGTATCTTTAAAACAAGACCATTTTTGCACTACTGGAAGAGTATTTTAATACGTATTTGGGGTGATTTATAGGTCAGTTTCTGGATTATGATCATTTTACAGAGGAGGGGGTGTTTATAATGGATGATTATATTTCATTTTGTTTCTAGATAACATATGCATACCAGGTTCCCACATTTTCAAACTACTTCATGACAGTGATCTCTAGATATCTTAAATAATCTCAATATACTCATTTATTATTTACCCAAAGAAACCACACAGATATGTAATTAGCCATCCATTAAATGTCAAAAGTATTATATTAGTGGTTCTGTTAGGTGATTTCTACTGACTAGAAAAGCTTTTAGTTGAAAAATAAAGACAGAATAAAATGAAGACCATTTTGATAACAGGTTTAAGTCCTAAAATGCTTTAACTTATACATTTCAAAAGTTATATCTAAATTAAATGATAACATTGAGTATGACAAATTGTCCCTAAGAATTATTTCATGATTTTGCCAACTGTTTTGTAGCTATCTGCTCAAACCTCAGTAGTTAAAAGGGTTTGTTCTATTCTAAAACCATATTAAAGATAATTCTTGAAATTTCACAGTTTATAATAAACTTATTATTGTATTTAAGTGAGATTTAGAATTGGCTTATGTAGAGCGACACTATAAATGGGAAATTTAGAGGATTATCCACGTAATCGGCTTATTGTTTAGCTCTTCCGTGTTAAAAAAGTAAAAATGATAACAAGTTTATATAGAAAAGGAGAAAATATCCAACACATTCTGACTGATGACCTTTAGTATTTTGTCTAATAAAGCTTTTAAGATATTAGTATCCCTACAATTAAAATACAACTAAATGCATTTAACTTCAATGATACTATTATGCTGTGGTTGTCTATTATAGCAAAGTCAAAGGAAAGGTCCTTCAACTTACCTCTTGACTTTGCTGGTGTAGATGTGATTCAGCCTGAAGAGGGAATTAATCAGTAGACACTGGTGGGTGAATACAGTCTATGCATCAAACCCGGGATTTATAGAGTTTACTTTATAACTATCATGGGCAAAAGCAGGTGTGCTGATGAAACACAGAGCACAAAAGAGAGTGATAACTTGGGAAAAAATTTGATCTATGACAACTCGAAAATTTTCTAATTAACGATTTATAAACATAGACAAAGGGAAGTCAATTTTAAAATTAAATATCATTTTTACTGGCAAAGCTAGACCTGTTTGCTTAAAAAAGAAAACAGGAGTAAAAACGGAGCACAAAGAGGACCTGAAAAAAATAAATCAGCTCTCATCTAAACAGGATCTGAGCAATTATACTGAAATTCATGTAGTGTTCAGAACAGCAGTCCTAGACAGTAAATCTGACTATTATCCCAAATAGCATAATTATCTTCTCTCTACTAAATAGTCTGTGCTCTTTTCAAAAGGACGGGCAGAGGGACTCATTCTCTGCAGTTATGCAAATCCCGCCTAGAAAGAACACTACCAGGATAACCACAGGTCAGTTTATTTCCAGATAATATACCAGGTGCCCACATTGTCAAAATACCTGCATTATAATTCTATCCCAGTTGCTGCTTTTAATTACGAGGTTCTTCTCAACAGGAAACAATCCTGGGAACTGAAACAATTTACTTTAAATACGTAAACCAGAGAGGGGCCCTGCTTGGATCCCTGCTCCCTGTGAGAGCTCACGGCATGCTATGCCAACTGAGTTACAGTATTGATAAAGATCGATTCTCATTTCAAAATGTTTGGCCCCATGAAATGCCTTAATTCAAGCTGAAAATAGCCTTTTTTTCATGCTAATTGCTAAGCATTATATTTTTCAGTATTGGCTTTCAGAGAAACAAATCATTTGTATAAATTCAATACGCTTCATCCTTCATCCACTGAACATAAAAACCAAGGAGAACATTTAGATAAGATGCAGTTCTGGACACACGTCTTCTAAACTATGAGTAATCAGAATAACGAAATGTCTACAAGATTCCTACTGAATCTTACAGACATAGTCACACCTGAATTTTGTTTGCTTAAGAAAAGACACACAAAGTCACCATCCCTAAACCTTTTAGTCAATTGAGAGAAAGTTTTTATCGCTGCTGGGAGGTTAGTGCATAAAAACACCACCTCATGGGACTGAGAGAAATTCAAGAAAAATAAACTTCTCAGTTAATTAGCATCTGTCCCACACTGAACTTCTAGAATTTACAATAATAGCGTGTATAAGATGTTAATAATAATCTAGTTTGCCAGTCGTAGTTTTAAATGTTTAATTATTCACCCATTAACTTTTGGTTCCCTGCTTAGAGATGGGTCACAAAGAAGTTAAGAACTTGTTAAATTTACGGTGCTAGTCGATGCCCTGGATTATCTCCAGAGTCCATGACACACTAATAGGAGAGGGAAACTGAGGCCAAGAGTGAGAGCATAAGAGAAAAACATATCAAAACTATGTTTTCTTGCGGGTATGATTTGGCACAGGCAAGATTTGGAGTTATTATACTGACATTCTAATTTTTCACATTCATTTTGGGGGATGCCTCTTGTTTTATTATTTTCTGTTCATTGTCTACAACACAATATAGCTGCTCCTTCCTAGAACATAGCCGTGCTTCACGCTTCTGTGGCTCTGAGTTTTGTCATGTTCGTAGTTGTGTTTTACCATAATGGAGATGATATCCACGCAAACACCCAGGTTACTTAAGGTAGTAAATTATTGAAAATCTTGAACTTCTCTTTAAATCTTACACGGGCCTGTCTTTTTTTTTTTTTTTTGACCTGTCTTTATAAAACATGGAAGCCACATCAGAAGGCACATCAAAGAATGTTTATAACCTGTAAGAATAAATTTTCTAGAATAAATACGAACCATATATTTTAGAATAAAAGTTTACTACATCACAAATATCTATAAATACCCCGAAAGCTAACCTCAACCAAAACTCTGTCTACCTCCTATCGTTGGGGGAAGCTTCACCGAAGTTCTGAGGTATCTGCAACTTGTGTCTCTTAATATGGAATTCTGTTAATTTTAACAATGACTTTCAACACGTCACAGCAAAGTGTCCAACCTTAATATAAACTTGACCTTTAGATCATGTAAATTAACTTCTGGTATTCTGTTTTAAGATGTGTTCTCTAATAGTCAAAGTCATGAACTACTTGGTCAAAATAATGAATTTCCTTTAACAAATCTTTTTTGTCATCTGTAGGAGGTGACAAAACAGTTTTAAAGTTTGTATCTTAATCGGCAAAACTTCTCATTTTGTATCTACTGGAAGTTCATGTCTCATGGTCTCCATAATTGAAGACATAAGACCTCTGTTAGGTTTTCCAGGCAAACACGTCTATGGATTTTCCAGCACATCACGACTACCAGCCAAAACTTGGGAGGAGACAGCAGATTATTTGATTAGCTATTTCTTCTCTTTCCACAAAGCAGCTCAACTCTGTCATATAAAAGCACTATCCATTTTACACCTATTGTTAAATTTTCCAGGCATGATATCCTTTATTGACAGTAGAGACACGCTAATTGAACTTAATCTTGTCACATGTAAGTATTTGGGCAGGGCTTTTCTTGGCAATGAAACACTAAATAACCAATAAGAAATAGCTTCATAAGTGATCATTTGCACGGGAAGGTAGTTACTGTGGATGTTAAGAGTGCCTCCTTGGTATATAGTCTCTGTTTTTGAATTATTGATCCACCAATAAGAAATGTGGCCTTGGAGAATTTTTGATGATTTTGCCTCAATTTTCTCAGCTGCAAATTGGGCTGAATATACTTTCTACCTCCAATCATGGGTGGAAGTATTAAATGACATAAACAATACATGGAAAGTAGAGCAAGCTTAGGGATCCAGGCATGTTTTAAATATTTAATAAACGCTATCCTCATAGTTCTAGGTATATTTTCCTTTTATGGTTAATAATAATGAATCTTCAGATAAACGACAAACTTCCTTTGGCACCAGTCAATTTAGTCCAAGGTAAGACTGTAATTAGATCTGCCTGGTTTTAGAGACATGAAAAAACAGTTTATGAATTCATCACTTAGATTATAGCATTTGGTGAAGCACTGAATACACCAGTGGCAATTCAGTTATTCGCCCTTGGTACTTCGGGGCACGCATTTGGGAAGCAAGTCATCTCTTCCATGGTTTCAGATAAAGGGCTGATTTGGTGAGGACTGCCAGAGATAAGCCCTTGAAGCTGTTATGCTTGTGGGAAGCATAACCCTACAAGTATTTATTAGTCCTGTGCTTGGTTAAAAATATTCCAAAATAGACGTACCAATTCTTTTTTTAAATGGTCATCGTGATAGATTGATTGCTAAAATGATCATAAAACTGTATTCTCTGCATCATGCATGTTCTGCAATGTGGCTCTGCCATTGCTCCCACCAGGTGACATACCCTGTTTCCCTGTATTTTCAATCATACCTGTCCTTGAGACTTGCTTTGATCAACGGAAGGGGATGTGACAACCTTGCTACACTCCCGCCCTTCACCTGCTCCTATTCTTGTTTGATTTCCCCCGTGCCATGAAAACGAGCTGAGCTAGTCTTTTGAGGCAGAGTTGCCCTGTTTTCCCAGCAGAGGACAAATAACACAGTCCAGTGAAGAGCAGCAATGTAACCCCAGACACCCCCAGAAGAACACAGACCTAGAGTGTGTCCTACCAAAAACAGCTTGCCGCGCTCAGCAGAGAAGAATCACCCAACTGCTACTAAATGCTTCGTGTCTTAAGCCACTGGAAACTTCAGGCGACAGCAATGGCTGACCGGCATTCTTCTCTGAATAGTTTATCCATTTTCTTTATATGACTAATGCATATAATGTTCAAAATGCAATTGGGAAAAAATGAATGAATCAACTATGTTTGCAAATATTACACTCATGTCTATAAGGTATTGCATGGTCACTGTGTGCATATTTTAAACTACAGTGTATTTCCTCCCCAGTAACAATAGCAGCTGTGAGCCCTACCTTTGCAGCTGTGAGGCACATTCCTCTGGAATAACAGAAGGAAGGTTTCTCTCTATTCATGACACGATTACTGAGGACCCATGTGGCAGGCCCATGTGGCACCAACTCCAATCACTGAATTAGCAGTTGACTTAGTTAAGAGGATTATTCAATTACTTGGACTCTTTCCCCTCTCTCTCTTTCTTGTATAATTAGAAAGTGCTTTTTTTTTTAATACTGTATGCCTTATGTTGCAGCCTACTGTAGTCAAAGATCTATTTTTAGAATACATTAGTATATGTTGGCTGAATTCTAGATTTTTCTCATCAGAAGATTTTTCAGAAGTCTGTATTACCCTAGATTTTGTGTTTAAAGATAAAAAGCCTCCTCTGTTTTTTACCAGTATACTGTAGTGGATATTTACCGATTTCATCCCATAAATATGGCCATAGTCCAGCATTGAAGGTCAAGATAATTTTAGAATCAATATTTCTTTTCTCTTCTTTTTTTCCTTATTTTTTTTATTTTTCAGTTTTTGGCCGGGGCTGGGTTTGAACCAGCCACCTCTGGTATATGGGGCTGGTGCTCTACTCCTTTGAGCCACAGACACTGCCCAGGAGAATAAATATTTCTATAGTTGGTACCAGTGATACACACATTTCCGTTTCTGTAGTTTTATCTTTTTGAAATACAATAAACCAAACATAAAGCAATACTATATTGTTCATGTTAAGGCTTTACCTTAAATAATGGTTCATTTTGCTAGCATAAAAATATTGATTTTTCAGCGACCTTTTAAGTAAATTTAATAATTACCAATAAAAACCTTTTATTGGCCAGGGTCTTCCTTGCAAAGACATTTTGCATGTATTTGATTATAAATAGTCCCCAAATTCCTATGATAATGATAATATCATACCCATTTTAAGAAACAAAGGTCATTGTTTACATTGATGTAGAAAAACAGGAAACCCCTAGTGGTACTGAATCCAAAGTATATTTTTCCCCCCTAGATTATAAACTGCTTTTATTTCTCCCAACTAAGAACTGTGAACTTTTTAAAGATTGTATGTTGATATGGAATCTATTTCCCCAAAGCCCAAAGCGAAAGTGAAGCCGAGAAAAAGATTAGAAGCTCTCATTCCCGATGCCTCGCTCACGATACCTGACTCGGAGGAATATTACACTGACATCTCTTATCACTTTGACTGATGTCCTGTTTCTGTCTCAGAAGAAAAGAACATTTTGCTTCCTCTGTCGTCTGTGCGAGCGCACGCAGGCGGGAGATTGCTTTTGACTCATTCTAATTATCAAAACTGCTTTCGCCCTCTCATTACATGGCGTTGGTATCTCTGCTGAGCGACACTGCTTCAGCAATTTTGTACGCCAGTTAATGGGCCTTCTAGCTCACATATTAGGATCACCCTTCTTCGCTTTATTGTGAGAAAGAAAGGAAAAAAATCTAAATGCAAACTGTCTTTCTATCACCATTTAGCCTTCAATTTACATTCTGTCGCCCACGTACTCATGTCATTACTTGTATACTTTAGTGCTTAGTTATATAAGAAAACGTGGCAGGTAATTTTATCTGGTATATGCACTGCTGGGAGTGGATAAGAAGACTGTAGAGAGGTTAAACTTTTGAACAATCACTAGTAAAGGAAAATTATTTGAAAACTAAAAAAAAAAATGTGGAGAACTTATAAATGACATTAGGTTTCTGTACAATGAGTAGTTATCTTAAGCAAATAATTATTCAAAGGAAAGTAGATGTGGGTGGCACCTGTGGCTCAAAGGAGTAGGGCGCCAGCCACATATGGTGGAGGGTGGTGGGTTCAAACCCAGCCCTGGCCAAAAGGGCAAAAAAAGAGAAAGTAGATGTTACAAGTAAGATGGAGAAAAAAATAAGAGTAATAGTCAGAAAACTAATAGATGACTGGGAAAGGCTGGATGGTCATGCTTAATTAAACATCATCATTCATAGACTAATATCAAGGATGCTATCCACGCACTTTCATCAGTCATACCAAACGCTTCTTCTGAAATCCGTTGCTATTCTAAATAGACTCTGTTTTTGAATGAGTAGGAAAAGTCCGAATAAGATTCCTTTAACTTGAGTGAGGCCATTTCACGCAAACTTATTTCCCTGTTACAAATAATCTCATGATAACTGACATGAAATAAATCGTCAAACCCTGGCTGTTTGAGGCCCGGAAGTACGGTTACAAATGTGAAATAGGAAATATCATGGCATTCCTATTTCTGCCCAAAGCAGATCCCTTTTTGACCCAGAGCCCAGTCAGGAAGTGGCTCTGCTGTCTGGAGAAGCAGAGTGTGAAGTTTCTTAGTTTCCAAAGCAGGGCATGAGCCAATCTCAGTGCACCACAGTCAGAAGGTGCCATGCGTACAGCAAGGACAGCCACATCCTGCAGGTGACACTCGCCTGGGGCCAGCACGCTGCAGAGACTAAAGGCGGGAAAGCCAATCCTCCATAGCAGCACACATAAAGATTGTGTATTTTCAGGAATTTTTTGCACAATCACTCATACAAAGGTTGAACTGTTCCACAATGTTAGGGGTTCAGCTGAAGCCCAGTATAGACCCAAGGTCAATGAGAATCCAGGCCAAAAAAGCAAAACCTTAAGAAGAAAAGAAAAAATCAAAAGAGGACTGGAACAGAGATGTTCCCTTCAGCAGACTCTCAATTTTCACTAGTCAGTGTTTCAAAGAACAAAAAATTAATCAAATACTTCTGCTAGATACAATTTGAAGGTTTAAAATGCACATTCTATTATTTTCCACCATTACTCATTTTAACTTTAAGGATAACACACACACACACAGGCATTATCTAAAAACTCTGGAATGTAAGCCTTCCTTCCACTCCCCAGAGTGAGAAGAGTGGGTCTCTCTAGAGCAGCACCTCCAGACAGCACAGTCCTAATCGGGGCAGTCCAATCAAGGAGTCTCTCACTTTTCTTCCTACCTACTCTTAACAAATATCTGAGGGGCTACCAGAAGATTCTCCTGATGTTTCCCTAACTAGTATCCACATAGAATTTAAGAAAGACAATCTTGACTTTGTGACTTGGTCACATACCTTACATCTAATATTGTTAGTATTGCATGAGTTAGAGTCAAAGTATAAATTTATTGTTGCAAAGCTCATAGTCATTTTATATAAATTGGTTAATGGCTTTAAATTAGAAGTGTCCTTTACGTATGCACAAACTAAATGAGTGCTTAATGAATATGACAATTATTCAGTGAGAGCCAATACTTCCTTTCACAGCTAGGTTTTGGATTGAATAATTTTTAAAAGTACCTCCATTCATTCCCATCCTTCTTCATGTGTGAAGGCAGGAACTATTCTCTGGGTCAAAATGAAACCCTTTTCCACTTTATTAAGTTTAGATTGTATCTTTGAAACACCACATGCAAATGGTAAATGTGCTTAAGGTACACGGTGCCTTCCTATTAAATAGTCTGTCCTATTCTTTCCCCGTCTATCACAGCCAAATTATCAAGCCGGCTCTGCATACACCAGTCGGATTTCACTTCCTGTTGGCGTCCTCTGTGTTTGAGCTGGCGCTAATTGATCAATACGCTCATACTTCAGCTGTTCAAGCAGCAGCAAACCAGGCAGACACAACAAACACAATTCTGGCAGCTCCTCATGTGTGTCTCTGCCTGTAATTCAGAAGCTCTTTGCAAAGAGTTTACATGTCGACCACGTGGCCCTTACAAAGCTCGGTGCTAGGATTTTAAACAGAGAGCTTATTAGACACACGGTCCCGCGAATTAAATCATTTCAAGTTGTTGCTCAGAATAGTTTGGAAAGGCCGAGTGCATGATGTATTTTGATACACAGAAGCTAACATTTCTTGGACAAGAGCACTGCCATAGAAAACAGTAACATGCTGGCAAGTGGCACTAAGAATTGGTTTAGTTATCATTTACCTACAAGATAAACCAATTTCTTCCTGATGCAAATCATGGAGATCAAACAGACATCTAGAGGCTGTTTTCTTGTTGTAAGTGTATTTGGCAGAAAGGATAAGTGAGGACAATTAGGGAAAAAATGCTTCTACTCCAAACTCCACACCCAGAGCCTCTGACCAGATACTCCTTGTGCAGATTCTATGCTAGTCTCCATTCTGGGTGCTGCGGTGGTAAAAAAAATAAATAAAACCTGATGCTTGCACTGTTAGGAATCCTCAATATGCTAGAAAATACAAATACTGAGACACTGTAACTGGAACACACTTTATGTAGCAGGATTCGACAGAAGCCCATGTTTGAAGGAGGGATTCTGCTGGAGGAGCTCGCATTGAACCTGAATTCGGAAATGACTGGGTATTGAGCACCAAAGACTGGAAGGGTGTTGGGACAGTAACCCATCCAGAGAACAGCACAAGTTCACGCATGGAAGGAAGAATGGTGTTAGGGACCTGGAGTCCCGAAACTGGTCCAGAACACACATATACTTTTCCAAATTATATGTGGAAAAAGAGGTAAGAAAATCAAAGGAAGGAGTTCATGGTCTTAAGTGCTATGCTCAGACATTTCAAACCCTTCTGGTGAAATGGTAAACCTCTGCTGGATCTAATGGAAGGTCCACTTTTAGTTCTTGAGGAATCTCTATCCTACCTTTCATAGAGGTTGGACCAGTTTGCAGTCCTACATGTACAAAAGCAAATTATGTAACCAAAATGTGTGTCCCCCCTGTAATATTCTGAAATGAAAGAACAGAAACCGTAAACCATTAATGTTTCTAAATAGGTGTGTGGGCACAATGAGCGCTATTTTGGGAAGAATATTTTTACTTCATAGAGGAGAATGAACTGGAATAGATGAAAGGATACTCTACGAATCCAGGTAAGAAAGTGTTGGCAGCTGATCTAGAGAGAAGCAGGGAGATAGGAGAGACCTTTTATAAAAATAGAAATTTGGAGCATCAAATAAAAAAAATAGAATGCAGAGTCAAAGAAATCTCTATATATAATTGTGTTTATTTAATATGGAGTCAAAAGGATTATATAAAGATTTCAAAAAGAACTGCATTTCAAATAAATAAATGGATAGACAAATCAATAAAATATGCCTTCAATATACTATCTAAGCTTTCTAATTATAGAAACGTTGCAAGGGATTTTTAGAAAATATATATAAATTATTTTATATCTCTGGAGATATATATATATATATATTTGCAGTTTTAGCCGGGGCTAGGCTTGAACCCACCACCCCTGGTATATGGGGCTGGCGCCCTACTCGTTGAGCCACAGGTGCCACCACATGGAGCAATATAATTATCAAAATATAGAGGACACTGGTCCGGTGATTAATCACATGTTTTGTAGGATACCTGTATCATGGCTAATGTTAAATTTTCAACAGAAAATAGTTACTATGAACATTTCTTTAAAATTTATCTGCCACATGGAGTTACTAATGTTAATATCAAATTTAAAACATAAGAATTTTATCCAAACATTAAAAGTTTTCTATTGATTATAAAAACTAAATTGTATTTGTATCATATAGTTCTGTGTCACATAATGGACAAAAGTTGTGTGTTAATGAATGTGAATATTTTATATCACGTGATTAATCTCAATTACATCTCAATTATTGTTATTATTACTTCTGATATATGAAATCCAAACATGGCATAGCTATGGAAGTGGAGAGCTATATACACCCTCCCACCAGGGGTGCAGACAGACTTGCATAGGTTTTTGTACATGAAACTTGACTACGGTACTGATATACTTTTCATAAGCCCTTTCGTTTACAAAGTCTTCTCCTCAGTGTTTCCTTTTCACAGTAAATCTAGAACATTACAAATACTGAGGCTTCCAGGACTTCTGCCTCTTCTTGTTAACCTCAGTAGTCCCAGTGTGGCTGGCAAACTAAAGCCCTTCATTTCCAAACTTTGCACTTAACTTGGCTTAGACTGATACCTGGTGACACTATTACTTTGGATTTAGGATATTATTTGGGATATCCAGGAGTCAAAGAAAGGATAATAAATATCATTTCAAAGGTGGTTACATTTTCAGGCTACCGATGTAGCAGCTTTCATTTAAAAGTAACAATTCTGAGAATGATGCCTGTTGCTGGAATTCTCAATATCTTATTCCATTTTAAGCAATTCTTTCTTACTGAAAGATATAAGAACATTAATAAGGCTTGAGAAATGCTCCACATGGGTAATATTTTAGTCATTAGGGTCAGAGCGATGTGAAGCTTTCCATGCATAAGAAGATGAGTTTGTGGAGGCAAAATGTTCCGACCATGTCTTTTCGTTTGTAACACAGAATCACGCTGGGTTCGTCCACGGTTTACCATGAGAGGGTGCGGACGCAACGTGCACACTTGGGGACCAGCTCATACATCTTGGAATCACTCACTGTGCTTTGCAGTGACTTGCATTTATAAAAATATGCTCACTGCCTTTATGGTATGTGCTCGGTTTTGAAACATTTCATTTGAAAGGGAGATTTAAAGGTCAATGCTTACTCGGCTAAGACTTTTCCTGCTTAGAAATAACTGTCCAATATGTGGGGAATCAAGACGCACCTATTGTCAAGAAGCTAACGTGATAAAGAGAGTAGTAGGTTTTCCAGAACACCTGAATACACAAGGTTTAAGGCATTTCCACTTAGACGGACAATTGTTAATTGCTTGTTTCCTATTACGTTTATTGCAATAAGGAAAGAGACCTGTGTCCTGGTGTCGTTTATACACACACATCTCCTCCAAATCTTCTCACTAACACAGACGACAATCTGAATTATACTTACAGGTGTAATTTAAAGTGAAGCCTGGAATAAGTTCACCAAAAAAAAAAAAAAGATAATCTTTTTAAAATAAAATAAAAATACCACTTTAGATACAGCAGTTCAAAACCCAGTACATAATTAAATACATATGATGGATTTTACTGAGTGCTTAATGCATGTAAAATTTCCTTTGACAATTCAAATTTAAACTCACTTTAGTTCTTATAAATCTTGCAGGAGTATAATTGACTTAACATTTTTTTTTCCAAAACAGCTAATACATTACTTTCATTTCTATCTGGATTTTCATACAAATGAGAATAAGAGACAGAAAAAAAAAAATGCTACCTGGTAATAATCAACAGAGCAGCAGCGAGAGAAAACCAAACGCATTTTTCTCTTCTCCGGCGCAGTCTTTTGTATAAGTTTTTGGTGATTTTGAATATGATTCATTACAACCCACACAGCAAAGAGGGTAAAATTAATTTTAGAGTTGCAAATATTCTGATAGGAATCAGCAGAGAGAATGCTCCAGGCAGAAATTAACAATTTTTCTCTGGAGATTATGAAACCAATTTTCCACATGCCAAAGATAAATGCCTGGGCAGAATGATCTAGATAAAAAGAGCATTTTTCTATAACTCCAGTACAAACAGTTTATATCAGGCCCCAGTTCTGTTTCCCTGACTCATCCACTTCTAACTTGTCCGGAGAATTAGACTGGAATGAAAAGAGAGAGGCAGAAGGTCTGGGATCCCGTCCTGCTGCATGTCCATACATCTGGCTTGCTTCTGCTAACATTTCTACAAGTCAGTTTTCTCCAAAGTAAGAGAATAGAGCTAAGTTATCCTAAGATTTCAGGAGCTCTAAAATGCAGCTTCATGCTTCCAGTGTTTACCTCTTGAGAAAGGGTGAGCGTCTCACTGGATAAATTCCTGTAGGTTATCAAGATTCCCCCCCACCCATATTCAAAATTCAGAAACGATGCATACTTACCACCCAGGTAATCTGAATCTCTGTAACTGCACACTAGTATTAGGATCCATGATCTCTACTAGGTCTTACTAAAGCTCTTTGTTGATAGAAATATTTAACCATTCATCTACATTCTTATGTCATGCGGACTTAAACCATCTCTCCTAAGTTTCCTCCAAGCCTGTGTCAGCCACGCCGATCTCACTACAACCCTGCGTCTCAGTCACAAGGCTCTTCTTTTGCTATCTATCTTTGGAGCTGTACTTCTTTTTTAACCCTCAACTACAACTTTTTATCCTCTTGTTGGGACCTTTCCGGAGTCTTAAAAAAAACAACATTAGAGCTGCTATTTTTACATGTTACACGTATTTGTATGCATTGGGGTGTGGTGGCTGCCGTGGTGTTTATGGAACAGAGCTGCAGGAATGAGACACACTCAGGCACATCGCCTCTCTACCTCCTTTATTCCTCCCTTCCTTCCATCCAGCATAAATCTGGACCTCACTATATTCCAGGTAAACGGTTAAATGCCATTAATGTAATATCCTATCTTCTTTCTACAAGGCACAGGTACTGTAAATAAATAACCATTTTATGTACAACAAGTGCTACCAGGACATACACAAAGTTATCTTTCCATATCTCAGGCTGTCAGTGGGTACCGTGAGTAAAGGCCTGGGTTTCAGGATGAAAGGAAATTGTACCCTCCACTTACTGGCCACTTCGTTTTGAGGACGTTTCTTAGCTTTTCAGGGGCTCAGTTTCCCCACACTGGAATGGAGATGACAGTATTCTCCTTGCAAATCTTTAGTAGCTATCAACTAGATAATGCAGCGCTGTGTCTGTCCTACTGTGCAATAAAGAAATCACCTGTGATGTACTTTTGTAGGTCTCTGTAAGCCTGTGCATGTTCTTGTGTGTTTCCTGAGATCAAAGCTCTCCTTCCCTATCACCAATCCTTTGTCCTACCACACATCTTGCATGCAGGATGCATTTAAGAAATATTTCTGAATTCACTACTTGGAATAACTGCAGATGTGACCTTGAGTGTACGATCTGCCTGTCTAGCCAGAGAAAACACCTGTAGGCAGAGCTCTCTGCAGCCATCTGCTGCTGTGTAAAGGGCGTCCACTTTACCACAGAGCAGCAGGCTGAGCCAAACTCCGAACCACAGTGTAGGCTAAGAGTGATTTCACCTTTGCCTCCTTTCAAGTTGCAAAACTAAGGCCAGTGAGGTGCTCTGTAGCTGTGTATACCACTGTAGCCTGGGTTATACGGATGGCAAACGATCTAATCTCCCTCTCTCTATGGTACAGGCTGAATTGTGTAGCCTCTTAACTCTTAATTTGACAATATTTGGAGTTGGGCCCTAAGAAGGTACTTTGGGTGAAATGAGTTAATAAGGGGTCCTCATCCAGGAGGTCTGGTGTCCTTATAAGAAACAATCGAGGTGCACGTCACAGAATAAAGACCATGTGTGGACACACTGAGAAAGAGGCCACCTGGAAGACAAGGTTAAATCAAATGTGCTAAACCTTAATCTTGGACTCAAGCCTCCAGAGGTGCCAGGAAATAAATTCCTATTTGCTAAGCCTCCCGGGCTGTGGTGTTTTGTGACAGTTGCCCTGGTAAACTAATGCACTCTGCGTCATGTGTGCAAAGCTAGTAATGCACTGTGTGTATGTTCCTTGCTAATGTATTCTACTTTACAGTCATAAGCGACTCTTGGAAACAAAGTTAACTTCCTTGATAACTACAGCAAGGAATAAGACTAACATTTATATTGCGGATTTACAATCTGTCTGTTAAATAACCTTGTAATGACCATGCAGTAAGTGACCACACTTACATGAACCAAAGTGGTCTGGCAGCAGATTCCACATTATAACCACAATGTCATTCTCCCTACAAGCCATGATTAGCTTTTGGCTTCACAAGAATTGGTTCATCTCTTGAGTTATTGCAAATTGAGCAAAATAACATTGACATTGGAAGGTGGTGGGAAAAGCAGACATAAAGCATAGAAACTGGTATACAGAAGGTACTTAATAGATGGCCTTTCTTGTTTTGTGGTGTTTTCTTAACACTAACTCAAAGTATTCTAGAAACACATTTCACAAAAACAGACAACGACTGACCCTGACTTTTTCCAGTGGTCAGTCCTGACATCTAAAAGCAAAAAGACTCCCAAAGACAATATAGTTTAAAAAATGGAAAGAGAAAAGCTAATTAGTGGCCCTGCCCTGCCATTGTGGGCACCGACATCACCCAGGGGGTAAGGCAGCAGCTGCTGGAACCCAAGTCCAATGCCCTGATTCCATGCCTTATAGGAGGACTTTAGGCTACAGAGCTACCCGTAAATATATTCCACTAAAATAATACATGGCCCCAAAGTCCTTTTTGAGAAAACATTCATTTAGATTAAGAGTCAATTTGTCTTGAAACATTTACATTTTCCAGAGAAAGGATAAAATAACTGTGACCTACACCTTAGGGTCCCAATAAACCACCTTATTTAAAGGAAACTTGCTATTTCATAATTAAGACAGGAGCAGATTCTTTTATAGTTAACATCTGAAAAGAGAAAAAATACATATATAAAAATACACACAGCCTCACCTGCCTGCTAACTCGGCCAGCTCTTTTTTCATTACACTTATTTGCTTTATCATGTGGACAACAACTGGATACAAAATCACTAAACTCAGGAGAGGAATTACAGGAAAAGTTTGATTACATATCCAAGATATAAATATATTAGCAAAAAAATATGGCCACATTTACACAATAATATTATGTGTTACTTTAGCAAACAAGTTATACACACACACACACACACACACGTATATTTTTAAAGTTAGAAGTTGTGGTCTAGGTGCCTGTGGCTCAAGTGGCTAAGGCGCCAGCCACATACACCTAAGGTGGCGGGTTTGAATACAGCCCAGGCTGCCAAACAACAATGATGGCTGCAACCAAAAAAAAAAAAAAAAATAGCCAGGCATTGTGGCGGGTGCCTGTGGTCCCAGCTACTTGGGAGGCTGAGGCAGGAGACTCGCTTGAGCCCAGGAGTTGGAGGTTGCTGTGAGCTGTGGTGCCACGGCACTCTACCCAGGGGGATAACTTGAGGCTCTGTCTCAAAAAAAAAAAAAAAAGTTGTGGTCTAAAAAACAGCAGGCTGGCACTTATTTTCTATTTGTCATTGTTTAGTGGATGCCAGAGGAGGCAACTAAGGGACATTTGCTTTTTAAAAAATAAAATTACATAACAGTAAAATAAAAGTCTCTCTGTCTACCTATACACACACTGTCAGAAAAACTTATTGAAGGAAACAAAGAAAGTTATTAATATTCTCACAATGGTCATACTTGTAGAGATAATATACTTAATGTGTTTTCTATCTTATTTGCCTTTCCAAAGTCATCATAAACTGAATAACGTATGATTCAACCCGAAGTGAAGATCATAGAATCCACCCATCTGCAATGTTCTTTTCCTCGCCCTGACAAATGCCCGAGGTTTGAAGCAAACTATGTCTCCCCAGCTTTGCTGTAACCTGGGGACTTGCCCCCTGTATCCATATATCCATGTCTGCCTAAAGGCATGAACTTCAATGACTCCTACCCCATCGTCTAAATGTTCTCAGCTATGAAATTATTTGTTTTTAAAATCTAGACCTATCTTTTACTCAACATCCTGAGGCTGTAAAACCCACATGTTGATTATATGCTACGAAAAGGAATTCTAAATTTGCTACCCTTTAATTTAACTGAGAGCATCTACTTTCACCCTGTATTTTGGGACAAGGTGAAAAAGAGGTTCTTTCAGGTCCTTTTTATATCCCTCCATGGCTTCAGAATGTTTTCCCCTCTAGAGCCCGTGACCCAACTTTCTATTTTCATGTCGGCTTCCTCCCATCCTTTTCTGCATTGGAGTGGTGACTCAAAACCTGGAAAAAGGTAAATATAAACTTGATTTTCTTGCATAGCTAAGGAAAAATACATTCTAGAGACCAGAGTGAATTCCACCTGATGGCCCCAAGCTTCTCATGACAAGAGAAAAACTCTATGTAATGCAGATACTTAAGAATACTTTGGGGTTTAGAGGGTGTTTTTTGCATATCTGATTTGCCTGTGTTGCATGGTAAAATATACAGTGAAATTGTGTTATGCAATCTTTTGGCACTTATTAAGCACAGGGTGTTTCCTGATAGTACTTTTCCATTACCTCTCTCACCAGCACCAAGTTCAATGCTGCACTGTGATAGTAAGCACCACAGCAAGACTGCCCTGGGCTTTAATAGTTAAGAACTTATAATACTCTGCTTAAACTTTTTGTTAAGATTTCTTGATAAATGGTCAAGTATGAAACAACCTTTCTGTAGTAATTATCAAAAGAAACTCTCAGCTAATTTTATAGCAAAGCTCTGAATTAACAGAGCATTTCCTAAACACCACCATAGTATTCAGGACATCTTGGGTTTTTTTAGATTTTTTTCTTTCTTTGTACTGTTTTAAAAGAATATTATTTCCCTTCCTAAATGGGAGGCTTTATCCCACCAGTCCTTGGCCCTTTGATGGGACCTGGTATTTCTTTACTGTCAGAGGATTTTTACATAAATACCTTTGCTAACATTATTTTTTAATGAATAATTTCTTATAATGTTCCTTCACTAAACTAAGGTCTAGACAAAGACCCTGACAGAAGTTATTTTCAAGGATCGAACAAGTCCATACATCTTATAAGAAACTAGGTTTTTTGGAGGATCTACACAGAAAAGTTCTGTGTAAGTTGATTCTTAGTAGGGACAACAACAACAAAAATCTATAAAAACCTTTGCAGGTGCCCGCCCCCCAGCCCCAACCCTGAGTTACTCCATTCCTTTTGATTCTTACCCTTAATCGTACTCAGATTTGACTCTACAGGGTAGAGGGAAGGTGGCAGGAAGAGACCCACTAAACCAGAGAAATAGATCTTGACTGAGTTACAAAATTTACCATGAGTCCAATCCCTAGAACCACAATTCATAGCCTAAAATAAATTGGCACTAGAGATATTTAAAGCTAAGGTTTCAACCATAAGAAAAAAAAAACACTCTGTCTGGTAAATCTATAATTCAGTTCTCTGTTCTCTTTCTGGCTTTCATACAGGTCAAGGTCTTTTTGTTTCTGAAAACATCAACCCAACTACTGTATCTGATTTTTCATCTTAAGGCTACACCCTTACTAAACACGATTACCAGTGTGGTCATCAATATTTAAACCCAAGGACCTTGTCTTTTCAAACCATAGTAGGATTCAGTGGCAAATTGGCATTTTCTAACTGTCAAACTTAGGTAACATATCCCCAAAGCATAATGCTTTGGGTACTATGGATCATAAAACTTATGAATGTTTTATGGATTTAAAGGGAACTGTGCATTGGCTACAGGCTGTGTTTTGAAGGAGCAGGCTTCAGCAGAACTCTCTATCCATTCTCTGTTTGTTTATGTCTTTCCTATCAGTGGTATCTGGATGAAGGGCGGCCTTTTTGCCAGTGCTCTCCCCAGCACCATTTGCCTCTAACAGACGCTGGGAAACTGCTCCCGGTCCCGCCGCTGGGTGTGCCCTGCTGATCCGCTTCTGTTTATCACAAAGGCTTTCTGTTATCTCAAATGACCTGTCTGTGATTCTGCAGGATAAGCTAAAACATTTCTTGCCAAAAAAATACGCATTTCTCTTCAGGATCCCTTGTGAGGATTTTTCCGTCTTTAAGATGTGCTCTGCTTACTGTGTATCCTTTCACCTCTCTGTTTTAACACGTCCTTCTGCACTAGCTGGTGAGGCGATGGCCCAGAACAGCTGTCGTTTTAACAGAGTCTAAATGGATTGGTTCAGCTTGATACTAGGATGCCTGCAAGGTTTCTGTTCTACAGGCTCCTACACATATTCAAATATTTGATTCTGCAGGTTTATTTAATGTTGATGATTTTATTTACTGAGAGATTTTGAGAGGGTAGAGCCGTCGACTTGTTTTCTCGTGAGTAGTAGGAATCTACCATTGTTTTTGCACATCCATGATTTCACTCAATGCTTCTTAGGAAGAATAGTCAGGTATTATGATCATGATTTTGAGGATGTGGAAATTGTACAGAGGGATGGTACAGGATGTTCAAACAGAGAGTAACCAATGAAAGCCTTAGGCTCATGTCTTCAGCCATGTCATCAGCCACCATGATGATGGTGGACTCCAATGACACAAATAAAGGTTGAGTGATGATGGACTCCAATGACACAAATACAGGTTGACACATGGCATCTGCATTATCTTGTGTTATCTTGTGTTGTTTTGTTTGCAGTACTCTTTCACAGACATTAACTCATTGAATCCTCCCAGCAAACACAGAGGAAAGAAGTGACTCTTTCGCCCACGATGTTGCCTTGAAAAGTGTAACATTTCCAAGATCGTAGAATTATTAAATTGGTTACAGGAGGAACCAAAGTTGACTTACAACACATGCGGTGGACATATTTGTAATGATTCTTTAAGAAAAGCTCATGTGTGAGTTTTAAAAAATATTTATCTTCCAACCAACAAATAGAGACAGACATTTCACTATACCTTGCCAATTTTATGTCTATAACTTCCATGGAAAGCTACAGGAGACAAATATGGCCCTTGCATTGCTCAGGACAATTCTCCCTCTACACAGCACCACCTCAAGAAATAGACTAAGGGATGTTTTATGTTCAAGGGGCTCAAAGAGGTAGAAAGAAGCCTGTAATTCATCTTCTCCCTACCGAATCTCATTGCATGTCTTCTTTAAACAAGAGTGATGCAGAAAACAGAATTTACTTTTTGACTGTTTCTTGGGGCAAGAAAGAGGCAAACAGCACAGTCACTGATAGCCCCTTACACTGTACTGAAATGGACGTAATGAAAGTGAATGTGCCTGCCATTTTTTTTTTTTTTTTAGTTATCACAAAGCTCTTATTGTAGGAGATTTAAATTAATTCCTTGCGGTTTACAACAAAGACCATTCCATCCTGCTTGAAAATCAAGCAGTATCTGTGGGAAATAAGAATATACATCTATGAACATGTCACTGGACAACAGATCCCCTGCTGCACTGTTCCTTTTTGGCAG
This sequence comes from Otolemur garnettii, assembly GCF_000181295.1. Lineage (NCBI taxonomy): Eukaryota > Metazoa > Chordata > Mammalia > Primates > Galagidae > Otolemur > Otolemur garnettii. The sequence continues at coordinate 3,660,424 of NW_003852545.1, forward strand.
GCCGATGCAGAAGCAAACACTTGTTAGGGAAGTGGGACAGCCTGGTTAGACAAAGGCTTAAAGCGTTCTCGCTCTCTCTTTATCTATCTATCTGTCTCACCAGAAAGGACAGAATACTTTGGGTTTTTTTTTTCCTCCCTAGGAGGACAAAATTAGGTAGTAGAACTGGAACAGTCTCTGGTAGGTAGCGGAAGTTCCTCCCACACATTTCCAGCCAATTATAGAAATAAAGAAAAAAAACTAAACATCACGTGGGGACCTGTTTGAAACATGGTAAGTACAAGTGGTTGCACAACTTGGAGAGAGAAGAAACGGTCAGTGGAATTAGTATTGAGGCTGGTCTCTCCCTGGGCCTCTATAGCTTATTCAACCCATTTGTAAAATGCAGGCTCTTCAGTTGCATCTACAGGGTCCCTGGAAATTCCTGGAAATGTGTGCAGAATTGTGGGCAAAATCGAGGTTCTGGGGAAATGCATAATTTGCCACTGAGAGGGTCCTTAACCCTCACCTTATTCACAGAGCATATCATATCCTCAAATTAGTTGACAGCCATTGGACTAGATGATCTCTAGGGCTCCCTCGATGGTAATATTCTACCACTTTAATACAACAAATAGTTTCAGAGAAATGTAACCAATTCTCTCTGGAGAGCAGGAATATCATCACTGTGGATGCCATCAGACCCTGACCTTAGGTTTGTAGCTTTCTCTAATGCCTCATTTTACGCTTCCCCAGTATCTACGTTCCCAAATTCTTTAAATTTCATTAATTACTTCACCTCTATTGCTGGCAAAAATAAAGATTTTGACAGTTTCCTTTTGGACTTTTGTTTTGAGACAGAGTGTCACTATGTCACCCTCAGTAGAGTGCTGTGGCTTCACAGCAAACAGCAACCTTAAACTCTTGGGCATAAGTGATACTCAGCCTCTCGAGTAGCTGGGACTACAGGCGCTCACCACAAACCCAGTTAATTTTTTTTGTTGTTGTTGTTGACGTTGTCATTGTTGTTCAGCTGGCCTGGGCGGGTTGGAGCCCTCCAGCCTCGGTGCCTGTGGCCAGAGCCATAACCACTGTGCTAAGGGAGCCAAGCAGACAGTTCCTTTCATATTTATATGGAAAGTGGTAAGCTAATTTCTTGGAGATATAGAAATATGTGCATTTTAAAGTATGTGTATATGGAACTTATTTGTAGATTACTTTTCTTATTCATAAAGAAAACTTATTGCCCATCATTGTACCAGACACTTGCAGAACTTGCAGGGAATCAGGCAGGTTCACATACCGTGAAGTATGCAGCAAATCTGAACAGGTGCGTAGGAAAGAATAGCGACTTCATCAGGCAGTGGATGAAACGACCACCGGAGGGGAAATCACAGAACTTCAGACTGAGCCTGATTATAATTCCGCAATGCAACTATTATAAATACTCCTAATTTTTCATTTCCTTTAATCATGAAAGCATTTAGGCTCCACTCTTTAATTATATACATCCAGAATCTCACTCCCTGTGTTTCTAAGTTATGAAATTCTTAAATGGCAACTTTATTCACAAATGTGCAAGTGCAATGAGAATTATATATTATTTATAATTACATATTATACTCTGGGTCAGTAAACTTTCCTCACAATAACTTAGAGATCCAAATGGGAGTTAAACTAGGATATAAAGTTATCTTTTACATGAAACTCATTTCTTAAAGACTTATCTTTAATTTTGGCAATATGTAATAGTTACAGTATGACTCATTTAAACCCCAAATTATGAAACTATTTTTTTATTTTTATTTATTTATTTTTTTATTGAATGGTAACTATGTGGGAATTGAGATGCTAACTAAGGTAACAGAAGTAATTAACTTTTTCACACTTACCTGTTTTCCTTTTTCTAATCTCATAGGGAAGAATTCAAGTTTTTTTGTAAATTTTTTCTATAAAAATTCACACAATAAGTAAAATCTACAAGCATATACATATGTACATATGTATAAACCATGTGAAGATTTTAAAATCTTCTCCTGCCAATAAGTACATGAATGCTAACAATACACCCTTTAAATCCGCTTTGTTATCCATTTGATACCCTCCATCGGAATTCTCTTTTTTTTTTTTGCAGTTTTTGGCCAGGGCTGGGTTTGAACCTGCCACCTCCAGCATATGGGGCTGGCGCCCTACTCCTTTGAGCCACAGGCGCCGCCCCCATCAGAATTCCTAATACATTTACTCCATCTACTCGTAAGGGAAGACATTGCATTATTTTCCCTGGTGGGTTATAATTTATCAGCAAGCTCAGAGAGTTGCCTCAGTCTTTGGTGACAGAATATTATAATGGCACATCCAGAAAAGTTTTCCGGACCATGAAAAATGCACGTTGAAAACGGCTGATCGTTATCTCACTCAAAATAGTCATTACATTAAAAGATAAATTGTAATAATGCTACTTAGCAAGCATATTTCATCAACATGTTCTGTACAGACATTGTGGATTCTTAAAAACGTGGATACATCCTGAGCTTTCAGAGGCATAAATGATGGATCTCAATAGCACTTCATACTCTGGAAAGGGGACATGGAGTTAGGTTAACATTACTCAATGAATGTGGAACAGGAAAAAAGGATAGAAAAACTGTTTAAAAATAATGGGCTTCTCATCAACTAGTAAACTTTAAATACTAAAAAACAGCCATCCTAGATGAAAGTGGCGCTGAAGTTGTAGAGAGAGGCAAACATGTTTTCATTGTCTATTTCACGTGTCTATTTTCGTATAAATGCAAATATTCTTATGAATTATTTTTAAATAGTGTTTGTTCGCCTTTATACTAAGATTACATACAGGGTTTTGGTAAGGAAGATACCCTTTGGTTTTATTTTTATTCATGTATTCTTCCATAACACGTGTACATTTAATGCTTGCGTGCTTCAAGATCCTCTCTTGTTAGGCCCACTTGGCAATGACCTGAGTGAACTCTAACCTGGCAGGTTACCCTTGCAGGCACGTTCTCACAGCCCGCTGACTTGGCATTTTGCCACAGAAATCAAAGGAAAAGACGAGGTGATGGCTTGTGGTTTGCATATGTACACGATGTCTGAGTCAGGTGTTTCTTAATCACATCTTGAGGGGTAATTATTAGGTCAAATTACATTTGACAAGCAGCTCTAAAATCTTCCTGAGTTATCTGGAACGCAAAGAAGAAATGTAGCTCCCTTAACAAAAACGTAGGAAAGTTAAATGAGATCACTGAACGCAGCCGTTTTTACCATCTTTCCTTAATGTACGCCTTGCAGGCAGTGACAGTTCTCACAATACAATGCTACCTCTCTATTAGTTGAAATTATTATTCAAAGAACATCATTAAATAGAATTATTCTAAAAATGAAAATTGTTATAGGGAGCTTTTTAAATGGCATTAGAAATTTTCAAGTAAAAAACCACACCTTCATAGGTCAGCATGCTCAACTCGGCCTGAACATGTCTATACTGTGACTTGAATGATTAGAAACACAGGTACAATTTACACTATTTCGATATTTTATGCGCAGCATTCAATGTAACCCTGATCAGTACAGAGATTGATTTACTATCTTCCTTAACCAGACACACAAGCAATGCCAAGAAAAGTAAAAATAATTAAAAAAAATGTCTTGGCATTTTAAATGTTGTTAAAGTTGCCAAAGAATCCTTCAACGGTTAAAATAGCAAGGCAGCCTTTAAAAGCCATATATGTCTTTTCTGTATTATTAAAAATTATTTTTTGTTCCTAAAATATAGTGTGTGCATTGTAGACCATAACATTTTTATACTTCATAATACAAAGTCATGTTCTGAAGATGTAGTACAGTCTATACCTACTGGTACAAATTTACCACCTTTTGCTAACAACACAATGCCACTGGGCTGTGGTTATTTTCAGTGGGAGAGGTGATGAATGACCAGGAACCCATTTATCTAAAGCAAACAAGTGGTGCTCTTAGCTATTTTCTGACTGAGTCAGAATTGCAAGATAACAGGTCTGAAATAGTTCAAAAATGTAGTGAAAACATGCCGTATTAGGAAGTAAAAACAGAATACCTTACGTGCAAGATATTTTTAGGTGTTACACAGGATATACTGTGTCATGAAACTAAAATAAGTTATTATGGCATAAAATCTTATTTCAATGTTATTATTTAAAATATTTAAAGTACCCGAAGCATTTCTTATACTCCACTACCAGATAAAATAATTGTGATAACTTATTTTTAAAAGATGACACATAATAAGTTGATTGCATTAAAAAGATGTTGTGAGGACAGAAATTCTAAAGGAGTAGATGCACTTTGTAAAACATTTTTAAAAATCAAATATACATTTTTAAAGGACTCAGAGATAATGTTTGAGTCCTTTAAATAACTAAAATAACAATGTAAGATGTTCTTTTCCTTGCTAATCTCGGCAATTATTACTGATATTTTGGACATATTTTGGACTAGTGGTAGTTAAAATTATGAAGATCATTAAATAATAACTCTTGCCCTCAAGAAGCGTGGAAAGAGAGTGGAATCTATACAAATACAATACAGAGCAGAACTTAGGGCATGCATGAGCTACAAAGAAAGATTCAGGGAAAATCAAGGCAATGTCACCAAACTTTAAGTGGTTGTTTCATGAATCTGAGTTTACCCAAAAAACTACCCTGCTTTTCATGTCACTTGGAATTTCCTTAAAGGAGAAGCAACAGGAACTCTGAAGTTGTGATACGCATCTCTCAAAATTACCAGAAGCAAATGAGGTTCTCTGTTAGATACCTCTAACTGAACAAGAACTCAAGGCTCAGCCCCCACCATATCCTCAATCTAAGTATGAGAGATAAGCCTTATTATGAATGTCTACTCTGGGCTGAAAAGCACACGTTAAAGCTCTTTTTATTAACATACCATGTAGCACAATAGTTAGAAAGAAGCAATGAGGAGACACAGGGCTGAGTTTAAGTCTGTTTACTGAGTGACCTTTGGCATTTTACCTAAAATCTCCGTCTTAACTTCCTTACCAGAACAAGTGGGGATCTAAATTGCATCTGCTCCTTAGAACTGTTATAAGAATTAAATTGGTGTAAGAAACATTTATACATTAAGTGTTTAAAAGGGTCTTTTATCATACGCTCATCCTACTCCTTCTGTTAACTAATTATTGAGCACTTACAATATTTTAATAATAATGATGTCCTTTTATCATGGTGTTATGCTCCAGGAAAACTGAACAGAAGTACAGAAATTTCCAGGGGAAAAATAAAATAAAACATTTCATGTAATTCGTTGAGTGAAAAACAATACCAACTCAGATGACACTCTAAATAAATCAACGTTTTCGTCCTCTTCCTATTGGTTTCCAACTTTTCTCAGTGTGCACAGTTAATGGAGTCAGGGTCCGTCATTAACATCTGCACGTTTCTTTCTCCTACCTCATTGGTTGGTTACTCTTCCCACCTGCCATTCGGCTCCCTTCTCATTAGCATAGGTCGTTTCCATGTCAATGAGTGTCTATCTCCCTACCAGACGACTACCCTAAAAAATGCAGGTTCATTCTCACAAAGGTGCTAGTTAATGGATAGAAAAATATAGTTTTTCTAAGAGAATATCAGATCCAAATATGAACATACAGAACTGTATCTGAGTTTCTCCATCAGAACCTGTATCACCCATCAATCTTTTTATATACATCTTCCTACTGAATATCGTACAGATATCATTCTATTATCCTATGCAACATAATGAGTGCGAGGAAGCCCAGTGAACACAGAATTAATAAAGTTACTGATGCCACACTGAGTAAAAAGATTTGATCTACCCAGAGCTAGGAGTTGACATACTGATGTAGAAATTATTTGAACAGGGTGACTACCCCCACCCTCATGGACCATGCCACGGAATTCATCATACTCTGCACTCACAGTAAGAAAGGCTGCTCCCCGCAATGCAATGAACAGTTAGTTGCCTCTTTCTCTCTCTTGGCATTTCAGCAACCCCACTGTGATTTTGTTTCCAGGAAGACTTCTGTCCCTGCTGTTTGGGGGAATGTATCTATAATGTCTTGATCCAAGAATTTCATATTCAACAGATGGTATTCTTGGCTACATATTCACTGCAGTTTCTCTGAGGATAGCTGAGTGCTTAATATTGCTTGTTCTCTGCCAATCATGCCTTAGTCTACAAGTGAATTTTGATCAAGTACGTATTATCCTTTGTGCTTGCACTCTGACCCTTCTGGAATTCTGCTCTTTAGCTCACATACGCTGTGAAGATACCAGCTATGTTTTTATACAGTTCTGTCTTAAGATAGATGCCTAAGACATATATTTATATGCACAGATAAATATGAAATACATCTATACCTAAAATATATCTTTACCTACATATACATGTAAATATTCCACAGAGATGAATTCTTTCCAAAAGTGGAATTTTCTCTATACTGTTTTACTCTGCACATACCATATAATGCACATCTGTCCACAAATCTTGGAAAGCAAAACAAAATCCTTATTATTCCTGATATCTTTTTTTAGCCCTGTGTATAGATAATGTGTTTGTGTATGTCTGATGAGATGAGGTAATGGTGTGTATGAGCACAAAGACACACACACAGCGTACAAAAACAGATTTTAAAAGACCCGTCAGGGATCGTCACCTGAAAAGGCTTTTGGATGGCTCTAGGTCAAGGATTAGGCTTTTACGATCATTTAAATTGTTTTAATTAAAAGGAACTATCTTCTGCTTGCTTTCTACATGGTCCTGGACTTTACAAAGGAAAATGGAAAGAGAGAGTAGGAGGACAGGCTTCATGGAACGCAGAAAGTCAAATCTCCCTCATCTCGTCCTCACCTAGCGAGCCTGTCCAAGGCTCCCAGTAAACACTCTATTTCTTTTTTTTTTTTATTGAATGGTAACTGTGGTTTTTTTTTGTTTTTTTGTTTTTTTTTTTTTTTTTT
>NW_003852545.1:3667600-3725186 GCF_000181295.1 Otolemur garnettii
GATTTGAACCCGCCACCTTAGGTGTATGGGGCTGACGCCTTAGCCACTTGAGCCACAGGTGCTGAGCCAAACACTGCATTTTTTTAAACAAAGCAAAATCAAGATTGGACCGATTAACTGATTCCCAACGCTTTCCTAGCTAGCAAAATTCATTATTAATATTTTTCGTTTTGAGCTAACTATGTCACTTCCCCGCATTCTTTAAAGTGTGTCTTCCTCTTAGACACTCACTCTGTCATCAACAGATTTGACACAGTCATTTGTAGACAAAAGGCTGAGCTTTCCAGTGAAGAGGAAAATATGAAAAAAAAATTGATGTGTAGGATGTCACAATATATTTCTGACTTTATGGTCAATTTTAGCAGTTGTTGAAACAAGATGCTAGTTTAACACTTGCTAATCAATGGCTGAATTAGGAAACTTGATGAAAAGACCCTATACTTGTATTCATCCACAATTTTAACTTTTCTGTAGTTAAGCCCAGTAATCATACTTTTAACTAATTTCATATCTCAGTCTATTAATGCAGAAAAATTAAATTCTCTATAAATGAATGGATATATTTTCCAGCCTTTAAATATTCTCTGCAATCTGTCCACACACTCACGGCTGGCAATCAAATGCAATCTCCCTCTCCAGTTGTTATTTTGTGTGCCCAGAGAGTATTCAGCTCTGCTTCATTCTTGATATAGTCGTGCCAGAAATTGTAGGGGAATTTATTTCAATGATCTGCATCAAAAGTGTACAACAAATCTCTACATTTGATTTCTTGGACAATGACTATTCTTTGAATACATTAAATATAAAGAATAAGATGATGGAAAGAGTATTGGCCCAGAATGCATGATATTTAATAATTGATTATGAATTTTTACATTTATCATTTTTATTTCCACCTACAATTTTTGAAGAAAAATATTTATGTTAGGCATTTCTTATTTGTTACTTCAGCATCACTAAAGGAGCTAGGGAGAAATGTGGTACAAGCTAAAAATGCTGCAATCATCCCCTCTGGATTCTTAATAAATAAATACAATCACACTGGGACACATCTGACTTCTCTGATGAGGTCAGTGGGTTGGGTATTCGGTCCCACCCTTCCCCACAACCAAGAAATGAGGACATTGAAGACAGGCTGGAGAGTTCTTAGAGATGGCTTAGTCTCTCTCCTTAATCCTGTTGGAACTTTTACAACATCATGGGCTGTCTCTTTTGAATATCAAGAGTCAGAATGTAATCCTTTAAAATTTGTAGTATTCTGCCTGGTGGCTCATGTCAGTAATCTTAGCACTTTGGGGGGTTTAGGAGGGTTGACTGCCTGAGCTCACGAGTTCAAACCAGCCTGAGCCAGACCCAGAGTGAGAACTAGTTTCTACAAAACTAGCCAGTCATTGTAGGGGGCGCCTGTGGTCCCAGCTACTTGAGAGGCTGAGGGAAGGGAATCTGTAAGCCCAAGAGTTGGAGGTTCCTGTGAGCTGTGGCACAACAGCACTCTACAGAGGGTGACAAAGTGAGACTCCGTCCCCCAAATTAAATAAATAATAAATAAATTTTGGCTCAGACACAAACAAAAGTGAACTTAGGTTTTTCACTTTTTAAGACTATGGCAATAAATAAATAAATAAATAAAAACCCTCTACGTAAACCCTCTCAGTAAATCTGAGAGGAGACAGTTTTCTCTAAGTAAATCTTAAAGAAGAGATGGTTTTGAAAAGAAGTCAATTGAGGTGGTGTGCGATACAGACAAAGGGAGCATGCTTTAAAAAGAGAATCTTCGTTAGAATGGGTCATAATCAATCTATATAGTTCATATTTTGAAAAATACATCACAAAACATCTTCTCAATATTAATACCATATTTTTGTTATAATGTTTTACTGAGAACTAAAGTCCAATCAAATTCTGAGAATATTCAGATTCACTGTGACTTTCTCGCTTTCTAGAGTCTCTTTCTAATCAGTATACACAGCTGTCAAGACATTCAAACTTTTGATTTAACTTAATTACGTGTAAAAATTAAGTAAATACCTGAATCATATGAAATATAAAGGGCCAAACCTCTATTTCACCATATTCTGCTCTGTATAACTCAGAAAAAGATCTGGATTTTAGTTTTAGGGAAAACATAAAAATAGTCTAGTCTTTTTTATGCACATTTAGAATCCGATTCTTCCCTTACGTCTGTATTAAGCTTGTCAGAGCCCCACAAATTTTGACAATGTTGAGTTGTTAGCACAGAAAATTTGCTGTAAAACTGGACAATGCTTAAAAGAAATGGACATTCATATAAGATTGAATCTGTAATCCAGCACTTTCAAAGGCAGTTCACCAAGTTTTACCTGATACTCTGTTATTGTTTGGCCAGGTTCTATAAATTCATTTTCAGTTAGAAATAAGAGTCAGGCAAAAAAGAAAAAAAAAATCTTAAATACATTTGTTTTACATTTAAGGGGGTTCTTATGAGGCTATCCATTTCTGACTTTAAAAAAAAATGTTAGAAGTTGAGGAATGGGGAAAGTGACCCTTGATAACATTCTTGAGATAAGCTCACATGCACTCAGCTATCTTGGCCAAAAATCATATAAGAGAACCTAAAATAATAATCATAATATTGAAAGAGACAGAAATATGAGCCATTACATTAGGATTTGTGGTAGAGTTATAAGCAAAAAAATGTAAGGGCCTTATGAATAAAAATGTCATACAATGTTTCCAAAGCAAACATTTTCATTTATAAGCATATAGGATTGATGGACATGTGTATGTAATTTATGGCTATTCATAATTGGGAAGAAAAACTAAGAAATATAAAATATGGTCAACTTCAGAAATAAATGCTGAGATTGACTTTTATATTTTCTCGGTTAGAGTTTATATGATCTTATTCAGAATTCTAAACATTCTAGAAAGTCTGCTTATTATTTATAAATTATTTCCAAATACAAGTTGTACCCTGCTCTTCTATCTAGATTCACTCACCCTGATTCAAGTGCAATGAGGCCACTCCCCTGTGTTGGCCTAGACTTCTGGTAATGGGTATGTGAGCTCTTTCCAGAGGTGCAGTTACCATTTGAGGCACGATTAATGTTCTCACTTTTGAGACTTTGCTAAGGTCTGTCTAGTATCTAGAGGAAGCATTAGTGTGCTACAGACTCTTCCATGCTACCAACGGATGTCTTCAACATCATCTGCTATCCTATTTTTAAAATATTGGTTTATACATCCCAGTATTGTCCATACCTTTTCAGACTGTGGCATTTTTTCCCCCACTTGGTCTATGGAGTCTCCTATTGTATTGATGTTTCTGATGTTAATGACGTCCAATTTATTCAATACGTTCTTTGTGGTTTGTATTTTTAGTGTCTTGGTGGGAAAAAGAAAATATACTCATTCTTGAGGTTATGTTTCCCCATGTGATCTTTTGAATGGTCTATGATTATATTCTAAAATATTAGGTCTTTAATGCACCTGGGATTTATTTTATGTGTTCAGTGAGATACACTTTTATTCTTCTCCCCCCAATTATCCTACATCCATTTATTGACTAGAGTTAGTAGACCACTGTGTTCCACTGATTTCTTTCTTTTTTTTTTTTTTTTGAGACAGAGCCTCAAGCTGTCGTCCTGGGTAGAGTGCTGTTGCATCACAGCTCACAGCAACCTCCAACTCCTGGACTCAAGTGATTCTCCTGCCTCAGCCTCCCAAGTAGCTGAGACTACAGGTGCCCGCCACAACACCCGGCTATTTTTTGGCTGCAGCTGTCATTGTTGTTTGGTGGGTCCGGGCTGGATTTGAACCCGCCAGCTCAGGTGTATGTGGCTGGCGCCTTAGCCAGTTGAGCCATAGGTGCTGAGCCGTTCCACTGATTTCTAATACAGCTTTTGCACATTAATGGACAATTGGGTAACTGCTACTTTTTTAGGAAGGAAAGGAAAAGACTTTATTTTTACAGGAAAAAGGAATTGAATCTGAGGATCAGGGATCACAGCCTTGGGGGGGGGGAACTAGAAGTGACTGAGAGCTAACATATGTATCTTGTAACAATTAATTCTTATTTTTACATTTCCAGTTAACATGGGGGCAGATAGAGTTAGGCCAGATTGCTTGCAGTGTTTTGTAACTTCTTACTCCATTCCATTTGTCTGTTTCATCCATCACTGTGCTTCTCGTAATACCAAACTCCTAACCACTCTGACACTGAGTTCTGACATCAGGTGTCAAAAGCTCCTGCTATCACTAAACCTGTTCTTAGTGTATCGTGCCAACTTTTAGTTTTTTTTAAATTCCAAATAAATTTTGAGATTGGCTTATTAAATTCTCTAAAAAGTACATGTAGGATGTTAGATGGCTTTAGATTACAAAATAAATCTGGAACTGCCTTTAGGTGCCTTGAGTCTGGCAGATGCTTGAAGCTTCCTCTACTGAGGAACATTTCATAAGTTCCACGTCATCTTCCTTGCAGGGTCCCTCCCACCACAAACACCGAGACATGGGTGACCTGTCACACCCTCGCAGTTTCCCTCCCTGGCCTCAGTCCCTTACCCCTGTGGTGGCACAGTTACTGTTATATCCCACTTTTTGACCCTTGTGACACAGAAGTGGAAACATCTATAGGCTGAATCTTTTTTTCTTCATGGTCCACATCTAATCCTTGGGAAACATTTATGTCTCCTTTATCTTAACAAACTCTGGGATGCCAGCTGATCCTAAATCGGCTGCCTTTTTTTTTTTTTTTTTGAGACAGAGTCTCACTATGTCACCCTGGGTAGAGTGCTGTGGCGTCACAGCTCACAGCAACCTCCCACTCTTGGGCTTAAGTGATTCTCTTGCCTCAGCCTCCCAAGTAGCTGGGACTACAGGTGCCAGCACAACGCCCGGCTATTTTTTGGCTGTCATTGTTGTTTTAGCAGGCCCGGGCTGGGTGTATGTGTCTGGCACCCTACTGGCTGAGCTACAGGTTCACTATTCTCTCAATACAGCTTGGCTCTCTTGTATTCTGGATTTCTGTCTAGGAGTCAGTTAGTGGACTGTAAACTTTCTAAATTTCAGGATCATATATTAAATCCTCCAAATAGTAACACTAATGGCCTTCCTTGCCCATTTCTTGGCATATCAATTTCTTTATCCATTCCATTGTAGACGGTGGGCGAGATGTACATATGCTACCAGCTCTCACCAAAGCTCTTAATGAGTTTCTAAAATCAACCCTTTCTCAGAAACAGGAAGCAGGACGGATACCAACAGACGGGAGAGAAATCCTTTTCAACATTTCCTTTGAAAATTTGCAAGTGATTTGTTTACTTCTCTCTTCATTGTATTGTCTCTGCAGCTCATTTTATTTTCATTTGTTTCTGCAGCTCATTTTATTTTCATTTGTTTCTGCAGCTCATTTTAAAGGAAAAGACGTGCCTCCTTTCCATTAGAGCTTTGTGTCTATGTTGTAGCGTTTTATATAGATACACAGTATCAGAGTTTGGTGTTTATGTATATATGTATATATGCAGCATTTTCAATCGTTATTTTTTATCTTTCCTTTCTTTTTCTTTTACATTTTTAGACTAAAGATCTCATAGGATGTACCAAAACAGTGATAATGAGCATGTTTGGCTGGTCTCAAAATTTAAAGAAAGTTTTCTGGTGCTTTATCACAAAATATAAGATTTCATGAGGATTAACAAGATTCTCTTTTCATCTGAGTGGACTAAGATTTTGTTTGACACGAGTAAGAGTTGTCTCATCATCTGTTGATTCGATGATTATTTTCTCCTTCATTAATCTGTTAGTGTGGTGCATTGCATGAAAAGACAACCTGCGTTACAATATTGCATGTGTATAAAATCATGCTGCATGCCAGATCTTCCTCCCTGATTTAGGTCTTCGTGTAATGATAGCTATAACAATATTATCTCAGTTGAAGTGCTAAAAAAGTTCAATTTGGCTGTTTCATTTGGCACATGGAAAATTTGGGAGTAGGAATCAAATGTTGCTGCTTCAGAACTGGTTTGTTTGAATAAACCAAATGGAAACTTTGTAAGTATAAAGATGCATACAGCAATGTAGATGAGAAAACTTCAACCAGTGATATGATTTAGGTAGTGCCCTTGCTTTACAATGTTGTGTTATCTATGTTGTAGGAATGTAGAAAAACTAACATACTGTCTAAGATTTTCCCTTAGAATATTTCTACATGAAAGAAATATATATATATTTTTTGCAGTTTTGCCTGGGGCCAGGCTTGAACCCACCACCCTTGGTACATGGGGCTGGCATCCTACTCCTTGAGCCACAGGCACCACCTAAGTTTTTAAAGTGTGTTTTTAAACTAACAGACCACACAAGGCAATTAAAAGTATGAATTAATATAATCTCTTTCAATAAAAGATGCAAAAGGTTAATATGTTATAGCTTGGCTGTAGGATTGATTAGTACAATCTAATACAAGGTCTGGCAACTAAGTTCACAAACTCATCCTGGAAAAGCTAAGTGCCTCGTGGCTGAATGTATATGCCAGATAATATTTCTATATCATTCAAGCTCTAAAATATTTTATAGATACAAATATAGTAAAATCTCCACGGTTGACTACCTTTCTACATCGACCATCTCCTTAAGTTGACCTAGTTGTCACAGACCAGAGATGCACCACCTGTCTGTATCATTAAAGTAGGCCCAGGTCCTTCTGTTGACCACCTCTACATGTTGACTAGTTTGTTAGTTTGTTACAGTCCCTTGGGTGGTCAATTTACAGAGTTTGATCTTTGCTGCTGGGACAGAAGCAGGTTAAGTTAAGGAATTTTTAATAGAGCGATGAAGTTGATTTAAAAAATAGTGAAAAGAAGGAAGAACAGAAAAACTAAGTTTCTAGATTTCACAGCTACTAAAAAATCACAGTCCCCGTTGGAATAATGTGGTTACAGAGGTCCTTCCCACTGGGATACCATTCCGTATGTGATGCAGCGGCTTCCATAGAAGATATTCAGAGTCTGACCTTTAAGTGGTGCTGTGACACAGCTAGCATTGCCTGAGAAGTAACAGGCCTGGGTGCCTTGAAGTTCCCAAGTCATAATCTAATGCTCTGTTCTCACTGCTGGTACATAAACTGCCTGTGATTCTGTTAAAAAGTGTGTAAGTGTCTCAGACACACAGGATCAGATTTGTATGTCCTTTTATAGCGTTTCTCTAATTTGTGAGGCAAGATACTACAGAGGTAGAAATTAAGGTTCCAGGAGACCAAGACACAAATCCATGGCCCAAGACTAAGCTGCCCAGGCAGCAGAAGCAGCTCTGTGGTCTCGGGTTGTTTCCTCTCTGTATTTACTCTTACTATCTGGTTGTTTCCCTCATGGCACATCGCTCACCCACACACAGCACTATGTCGCCCTTGTCACTAGTGTCTCACCATGCAAAAGGAACACTCCAGGAAAATGCAAAGGTCATATTCATGATTACAGCAGAGTGATGAGGAAACCAAAATAAAGACCCACGGCCAGAAAGGGAGCTCTTTGAAGACAACATATTGTCACAAAGGGATTCCCATAAATACAACCTCGTCACTGTACCCACATCTGTCTCTGTTTGTAAGAAAGGGTGAGGTCCAGACCGTCATGTAATTTCTTTTCTACAGGCTTCCTTTCAAAGTCTTTGTCTGTGGAGCCTTAATAAGTACTGTGCAGAGGAGAAGGACAAGGCTGATTACAAGCTAGAGTAGCAGGGAAGAAGGAAGGGTGCTGACATTTCCCCTAATTCTTATCAATTTTCCTGGTACAAATGTGAACCATGTATCAGGGGCATGAATTTCAAGTGCAGGGCGGCAGGAACAGGTTTCTCTAATAGCTACATCTTTTAAGCAAATGCATCTTTTGCATAGGGTAGAAAGGACTTCGGAGTTAAACATTTTTCTTTCCAACCACACCAAAATATATTATTACTTTGTACTCAACACCCTTAACATCATTTTTTAAAAGAGTTATCTAAATATATTATAATGCTCTGTCTTCATTCGTTCAACTAAACATCTACTGTCTTAGGTCCTTAGGAAACAGTCAAGAGTTCAATGAACAAATTACTTGTGCTCATATTTGTAATCTAGTGGATGTGCGGTGGAGATGGGATAGGAGACTGAAAACAAACATATAAAGCAAGTAAAATAAATGAGATCATTCCAGATAAGACAGAAGATGTGGCTGAATATGACTAGGGTTTGGGGTTTGGAAAGTACAGGTAATTTAGAACAGATAGTCAAGGTAGGAGCTGAAAGGAAACAAAACTACGCACATCTTGGAGAAAAAGAACAGGAGTGGCAAGAAGGCCAAGGGCAAAGGGCCTGGGGTCTGAGGAATAGGTAGAAAGGCAGTTTGGCATGAAGGTAGATAGCCCAGGAAGGAATCGTAGAAGACAGGGTCTAGAGTATGCACCGTTCAGATACCTGAAATGTTTGTAATGCTTGTCAAGGAATTTAAATTTTATTCTTGGAGAGGGAAATGACAGGATTTTCAACAAAAAAATTTAATGCATATCTTGAAAGGGATTAGGTATTCTAAAACAATTGCTGTATCCGTTCCTATAAAATTATATATACATACAGTGAAACATATATAATCACATATGTAATGATTATACATCATTTTATTGGTATTTTGTTTTCATATGAAGTAGTGCAGAAATCCAAAGTATTATTCTTATAGTACATATGACATATGTGTTTCTTTTTGGATTAACAAATTCAATGGCTTTATGTAGAAACAGCCACAGCCAAGTTCAAACGTCTTTCACTCAAACGTTGACCTGGACACAGCTTTCAAGGAGTTATTATCCCTTCACTTGTTCTGTCCCCCTTGAAATTAAGAGGTTTATATTAAGCTGAGTAAGTACTGATGAGATGTACTATTGGACGGCGGGTACATCGGATGGATTCTTCAGCACTTGTTAATGACTGGCACATTATAAACTGTGCTTGGTCTAGCATATCAGTATAATGTAGATGGGATTAGCGATCTGTAGACTGACCATGCTGCAGCCTCTTGTGTTTGCTTATGTGTGCTAAAAAACAGTGATAAAATTCAAACAAGATCTTTTTACCTCTCTATTCCGATACTTTCAGATTCAAGTCTAGCTCCTCATCACAGAATTCAAGGTCTTCCATCCAGGCAAATCAAGCTTCCTTATTTCTGGTTGCATTTACAAGTGTATTTCACTTGCCATCTACTCTCTTTGTAGACCCTGCAGAATCCAGGTTACATGTCAGGTTTTCTGAAAACTTCTCCTGATTTTCCCAAATAGGTTTAGTTGGGAAATGTATTTTACTCCCATAAACTTTGTGAAAGCTCCAACTGAGTAATTTATTATACTGTCTTCTAATTATCTGTTTTTATTTCCATAATCCACATTAAAGAAGGATTTTCCCCTAGGTAGGTGCTGTATTTTATTCATTCTTTTATTTTTTTTCTGAATTTGTTGCTAGTATCACACTCAACCATCAAGTGTGTTGAGTTCTTACAACCCTTTGCAGGAACCAAATGCACTCAGCGAATGAGAAAATGAATGGGTGAGTGCATGTCAAATGTCATTTCATCCTGATGTCTGGTGCTCTCCCCTAATGTGATGGAAATAAAACCACTCTGTGAAATGGTCTGGGATTGCTGGCCTTTGTGTCCTCATAGACACTATTCCCCACCCTGACAATTGTCCCCTTCCACCAGCAACTCTGTTAAATCTTGCGTATCTTCCAATGTCTAAGAGAGTCACTTAGGGCTTTATTGGCTTCAAATCTAAGTGCCTCCCTCCGTCCTCTGTATTCCTTCTTCCTCTGTCAGTGCCTCCTTCTGAATAATTACCCTTCTACATTGTGTCTGCTTATATCAAATCATAATTATCTGGGCATGGGTTTTTACGCCTTTGTACAAGACCATGTATGATTTTCTTTTTATCACTCTCCTGTAGATAGAGACATGCATGCAAGTGTGTGTCTCGGGGTAATGCAACTGCAATGCCCCAAAGAATAACTGATGTACATATTCTCCTGTTTGAATTACGAAAAAGTGGATTTCACATAGTATTCCAGCCAAAGATGATAAAACCCAGAAAAGTCCTTCACGGAATCGGGCATTTTTATTTGTCTAAAGGATTTCCTTAGGGTTTCATATTAGGTTTTTTTTTTTCCTAGAGACGTGCCCACGTGAATGCAGATGAGGGTTTTAGATTACTCCGCTACTGTCTTCCAAAGAAACTTAACTTTGCTACATTTCCAAACTTAGAAAAACAAAGACAGTAAAACTGAGTCACAGCTCTGACACTGGCTTAGTACTGAAGTGGTTGTTTATATAAGCTAATCTAAAAGTCATATCTAAATAGCGTTCTCATTCTTTTAAGAATACACAGGGAAAAAAAATCTTATAATTGTATCTCTTATTGATTACAAAAGCTCCTTAATGGTGTAGGAAATGCTCTTTCTAAATGCTGTACTCCGACATCTTTCTTGAAAAGAAAAAAGAGAAAACATCTAAGTGAAATGTGAAAGGTTTATGGCAGGAGAAATGATGGGATTCTGTTGGAACAAAATCAGAGCAGCGAGTCTGCGGATGAACTAGAGTGGGTGGGACAAATGCAATGAATTGAGCTCTCTCTGCAGATTTACCCCATTATTTTATCATGAATGAATTGATTTGTCAAACATCAGAGGCAAAGAGAATGGAACTGAAATTTATCTGCATTTACTAAAACCTTCAATTCTCTTGTATCATTTCAAAGCATCATTATGATAGGGTAGCACTTGTCAAAGGCATGCTCCACCCTATTCAGTCTATAAACGGCTGTCCTCCCCCCAGATACCACGTTTTTCACCAAAAATCATTTTTTAGTGAAAAACCATTTTTCTTTCATACGTATAAAAAAAGAAAGTTAAACAGATACACATGCACACAGTAAGCCGGAGAGAATGGATGGGATAAAGGAACAGAGAGACGATGGCTCTTCAGCTGTTTGGAGAATAATAACCTCACAGTGAATTAATACTATGCATTCTCTCTGTAGTTTCCCTCCACTAGAGACTTAAGAAAAAAAGAATCTATTAAAGACTATTCTACCTGTGAATGAGCTTTGAATTACCTTTCCTTCTGTCAAAGCCCATTTATCAACCTGACAATGTGGGTCTCTAAAAGCAAATAAGAGCACCGAGGGGCCCTGCACTCTCGCCTTGGCAGAATTAAGCTTCTTTTCCTGGTGGAAAAAGCTCCTGGAGACAGCCGCACAATTTTACACACACTCAACTAAACACTGAATGATCTATTTTTTTTTTGGAAGACCCTGTATAAACTGCATTTCATATAGTTCTGAATGGGTCTACTTTGCAACAGTACATTAACAAAGGCATTGATTTCTTCACTTTCACGAATCTAACACTTACACAGACTTAGATTTGTTTAATTTCATGAATCTAATGAATCAAGTTTTAAAATATAAGGACCAGGAAAAAAACAAGTAAAGTTCTTCTATTTTCTGTAAGTTAACTTCTGCTTGTATTTTTGTACTATTTTGATGTATGTTCCTATATAGTTTTGCATAGAAACCTCGAGATATAAAATAATTTGACATTTATGGGTAAATCTCCAGACTATAGTGATTTTTAAAAATCTGATTAGGTTAAGCAAATCGAAGCTTACTGCAGTGGTCATTTTGTTAATACAACTTATATATTTATTGCGTTGTTTTGCTTGAGCTCATACCTACACAGAAACATTCAACATCTAGACACAAATGTCTGTGTTTTATTAGCCAGTGTCCTTGAGAACATATCTATGTAACTTGAGCAACTCCCTTTTGCTAATGGAGTGGAACATTCTAGAGAGAATTCTATTAAACAAAAAGTCGGTCTTATTATCGAATCTTGCTGGATCAATGATGCTAAAAACATTATGCAGCCAGTCTGAAAAGTATTCATTGTCAGATGTCTGTCTAAATAATTACGGCCATTTTGTTTCAACGAAATAACTCAAAAATTACACTGTTGAATGAGCGTGTGTATTGGGGAATCAATAAATCCTGCGATGGGCAAAGTGAGAACACCCAGGGTGGAAACAGATGACAGAAAAGAGTCATTCTCACACATCCATGCATATTTCACACTGCTTCTAGAATCCACTATCTATCAATCCAGCCTTCAGTGAAAAGGAAAATCCACTTCAGAGCTGAAATACCTTTACTTTTAAAAATTACGTGTGACTGGATCAGCCATTTACAGATGGAATACAAGACAATTACCTTCTCAGTTAATCTAAGGATCTCAATAATGCAATCAAAGTTTGGGGGCGCTGAAAGACTTTTAATAGAATATTTTAGTTTCTAAGAGGGAAAAATGTCAGAATTTCAATTTAGATCTCACATGTTGGGAGAACTGCCAAATTAAACTAAATAGAGAAAATTCGAGATTAATTTAGATATATAAATACATATTTCAAATGCCCTCAAAGTAACTAATGCTATCTTATGGACAACTATTTAGTGTAAGTATCACCATGACAAAAATATTAGGAAAAAATTATGCCAAATGGAAAGGTAGTCTAATAAGAAAAATTTCTTTATCTTTTATTCATAGATAGCCCTTGCCTTTCAAAGAGAATTTGGTATGGTTCCGTAAACTTTATCATTTGCTCCATACCCTGATGCAAAAATTAAGATTTTGCTAAAGAAATTGTAGTCCTTCAAGTATTTCGTTGAAGGAACTATATCGCAATATTTTTTTTTTCTTTCCTTCAGCATTTTTCATGATATACAAGGATGCTAATTTCTTGAGCAACAAAAAATGCATCAAATTCTCACCGAGAAAGTTCTACATTTACATGGGAAGGAAAGGTGTTTTCACAGAGGAACGTAAGGCATGAGGCCCATGGAGATTTGCTTTTTTTAGCTACACAAATTAATCAAATGGGGTTTTTGAACACAGGATTGGACCAAATCAAGCAAGTTTCTCCCTGGATTAGTGTTGGTGTAAGTGGGACAGGCCTCTTCTGCAACAGTTGGAAAAGGCTGCTTCATGCTTGCAGTAAACTCCTTTTTCTAAAGCATCCTTTATCCCTAAAAATAAAGATCTAGAGGAGGAGACAGTAGAGTGTTTTCAAAGGTATTTATATGATCTATAAGTTTACCACTTAGCTCAAACATAACAGCTATTTTGATATGTAAACACACACACATATTAAGAAGCCACAAGCACTTGGCAAAGGGGTCATCTCTCCTGTTGCCCCCACCATTTCTAAGACAAGGCCCAGAAAGTATTTGGAGCCATATTTTAAAACAAACGTTATTCTCTGAATTATAGGCCTTAAGCCTGTTCTGGAAATAGCTGCGTGGCCAGTGTAATTATGGCTTATGTGAGTCACGGAGCCTGTTCTAGGCACTGTTCATCCTATTTATACTCTGGCCCTGGAACAGATACTCAGAAGCCCAGGAAACAGTGACAAACAACAAGTTAGGTGCAGTTCAACGGACACAGCCTCCTTTCTTAGACCTCAAACTCAACTTCGGGATCCCAGACAGGGTAGAGAGGCCCCCTGCTTCCCTGAAAGTCCTCAGCTGTTATGAGGGGCCATGCAGGTAGAACAGGGGTTCATCTGAGGTGCGACCTTGCTAGGTTATTATAGAGAATTGGTTCCTACTGAAAAGTCTGGTCATAGCAACTTGCTGTGCGGCAGAATGATACACTTTATGAGGAAGGGGCAGATTATTGAATTCTTTGTGCTGAGAGGTGCTCTGTACGAGGAGGTTACATTAGAGCCTACAAGCCAGATACGATTCCTACACGTTCTGTCTGCCTCAAGTCTTCTTTTTGTGCAGGCATTTCTGTAGAGTGACAGTACGTCAGTTGAGTGTTATAGGTGGGTCATCACAACAGTTCTGGGATAGACTGTGTCATGGTCCATTATTTCACTTCCAAGAACTCCACTGGACATCGTTCTCTCGGATTCACCGTGCAAGTTTCAGTTTGCTCAGCTCATTGATGGTGCTTCCTTTGTTTCTTTCTGCACAGATTTTATGTTCCTTGATTCTTGTCTATCTCAAAACTTCCATTACGACCCACATGTAATTGTTATTCTACTTTCTCTGTCTTTTTAGTAAGACTTTGTTTTTTGAGCAGTTTTCAGTTCACTACGAGATTGAGAAGAAGGTGCAGAGGTTTCCCACATATTCCACAACCCCCCATGTTATCTATTTCCCCGTTCTCTATTTTCTCTTGAGTTAACAAAACCAAACGAAAGAAGATCCCAATGACGCAAATTATTTCAAAAGAAGGAAAAATACTTAAGATTCTGTCTCCCTGTGAAACAAAGAAAGCAAGCTAGCAATATGTTTGAAATGTCTTTACGTCCACTGTTTCTCTACATGTGTATGTGGGTTTCATTAAACTGAACTCAGGGAAAGAAAGAACTATTTATATTAAAACCATTATGCACAACAAGGTCCTTGAGAAGTCGACAGCAAGCATTAAAAAGTATCTTTTGGTTTGAGTGAGATCATGAAGCTGCAAATGCTCTTTCTTTCAGAATGAGGTCTACTGCATTGTTCTCATTGTTTTATCGCATAATTTATCTCTAACAACTTGATATCACTTGTGGTTGACAGTCTTCAATTACATCATCAAGAGTCCTCACAGATCTCAAAAGGAAGAAGCTTGTTTGTTCTGCTGAATTTTTTTTTAATGGGGGCTATAAGTTCATAAACCCAAGAACGGAGCTTGTGGTGTAACGGAAGCAAAGCAACTTGATTTTATTATTTACTCATTTCACGTGTTTATATTTCTCCTGGTCCCTTGATAATATTTCTTTGTGATCTGGCTGCTATTTCTCTCTCAGTCCTTCTGTCCCTCCAGCTGACACCTAGTGACAGTATGCTCAGTGCTACAGTCCCTGCAACTGTCCCTGGAGACTCAAGCAACACCATCCTTATTTTTCATGAAAAGCAACTGAATCTCAGTAGTTTAAAGTCTTGCATTACAAGGCAGGAAAAGAGCAGTTTCATTCAGACGAAAATATTGGTCCTTCAGATTCCAACGAGGCATATTGATCTCAGTAATGAAATTTCTCTGATTTAGACACTGAGAGTCTTATCTGTTTTGAAATGAAATAGACACCTTAGGACATCCCTGGAACAGGTTTCCATACTTTGCTGTGGATCCAAATCACTAGAGAGTTAGTAAAAAGCATAGATTCTTGGGCACTGGCCCTAAATTAAGATTCCTCCAAACTGGAGTGGACCTAAGGCACTTCTATCCTTCACATGACTCGAAGCTAAATCTGATGTATAGTAAATTTGGGAAGCATGGCTCTCCACCAAGTCTCTGGTTTACAGATGAGTCAACTGAAAAAACTCATATTGGCAACCACGTTAGGAAGGAATCCAGGTTTTTCTTTTCCTCAGCTCTGTCCTTTCTCTGCTCTACCACAATCAGTAACTTACATTTTTGTTTACTGCCTCTGAGATTACTTATTATTTTACTTATCTTGTATTGCCATTAGACATTTTTCTTTGTGATTTAATTGTGACAAAAATTACTGGATTTAAGGGAAAGACTCACCCAAAAATGAGCATGAAACATTACCCCTTATCTACTATTTTATTTTAGTTTTTAAATTTTTGGTTAAAGGATATAGTGGTAGCAACTGAACCTTTTGTGAAATAATATTTAATACCACAGATGGTACCCTCCATAAGAAAAATCACACTTAGGCCATTAATTGTCATGTTAATGCTCTGACCATAAGATGCTAAACTTCATTTAAAATCAAATTCCACGTCAAAGCACCTGGAAAGAGTGATATCATAGTGAAATTCCAAAGGGGCGTGCACTGAACAGGTTAACGGAGCCCATTAAGAATTGTCTAAAGCACCGTTACAGTTTGAGAATGTACCTTTGGTGAGTGACAATAGCTAATGACACCTCACCTAATTTCCCAGTTGACTACTCATTCTGTTTATAATCATATAAATAAAGAGAAATATTTTTTAAAAGGTATGAATTTTCTGAAAGCTTCTGAGTATTGAGTCGGAAAAAAAAAAAACAGAGCTTCATATCTTTTATTGAACTGAATGGCTTCTGAATATAGTAATCCTTATATAATATGTAAATAATAATACATTTTAGGTTTATCATTTATCATATTAAATGTGTAATATTCAAGTGGGGTTAGTGCTAAGCTCTTCCTTTAATATGAAATAAACGGAGCCTTTCCTTCTAATTATTTGCATAAAATATCCCTTAACTTAGAGAATCTGAAGAAAAGATCGCCATCCCCTACATTGCCTTGTCAGTGCCACAGATTAGTGCCCCTTAGTTGAACTAGATTTCCAGTGAACATTTGATGAATGAATGAAGAGCTGATACAGAGGAAAATGGGGTGGTCATAGGTAAGAGCGACTTCTCTGAGTATAGAAGTCATGGACACATGAGACTCTGGCTTTCAAGAAAACACTTAAAGAAGAATGTGGCATGACTAACTGGGTCTAAGACTTACTTATCCAATATCATGTATCCCCAAACTTCACTTCCACGATCAGTGGAGTTACACTTTTAACAGTGGAATTGCATTGCACAGTTAAAACTATCCTGGCATAAAGTATTTTTTTTTTTTTTTTTTGGCCTGGTTCTAACAGATTCCAGAGACATAGGAGATTTCTGTTAATACTATAACAAAACTAGTGGGTAATATCTCTGTCATTTCTACCTTGATGGAACAATTTCTCATTTCTTAAGAGTTAAAAGCTGAAAAGATAAAAATTGTTTACAGTCTCAGGCCCTCACACTCAGGACTGAATACAGGCTGATTGATTTAATAATTAAATTTCTATGATGTGCATGACTTTTTATTCTCGAATGCCACTTACATTTTTAAAGTTCTAAGCAAAAGACTGCAGGTCACATTTCCTCCTCCACTGCTGACTTTGTAATTGGAGAGACATTCATTTCACCCTGAATGCGATCTCTTAGCAACAGGTAAGGGGGGCGGGGGAAGGAAGTTGAAAATTGCAACCCTGACTCCAAACTACAAAGTGAAGACAATTTTCAGCAAAGTCCATTTAATTTAAAATCTGTTCCCTGCCTCTCAGACAGCCTTACCACTAAGCACTGCTATTAAAGTGCTGTTCATTCCACCCCACCGAAGAATGGCTCTCCTGGATGGAGCAATGACTCAGAGCTAAGCACACTAGAGGCGGGCAGCCACACGGATCTTATATTTATTGCCAATATGCAGGCAAAAGGTTCAGAATTTGTCAAATTTCTGGTGTTCTTGCATTGCCAGAGAAAAATAATAACATTTCAGGTTTACACAGCATCCCTCAGAGGGGTGTCTTATTTCTTCACGAAAGCACCATTGGGGTGATAAAATAAATTACCACATTTTTGACAAGCAAAATTCTAAATAAAACATCTATCACTGCCATATGGAAAACCAAAGTAAGTTAACTTGAGAACTGTAATCAAAATTAATCTGAATTAATGCCAATGTAAACTGTTCATGATATACTAGATGAAACTACAAGAAAATGCAGGAGCTAAAGTTGGAATTTTGCAAAAGTAATATGTGAATATGTGTGCATGTGTGTTGTGTGGGTGAGTGTTAGAGAGTCAGAAGTGTCCCTAAAAGGACAGGGACACATCTGTCCTAACCCCAAGTCCTAACACCAAGTACCTCAGAATACGATGTTGTTTAGAGACTGTAGATGCAGTTGGTTAAGTTAACAGAGTCGTACTGGAGGAGGGTGGGTCCCGATCCAGTATGACTATGTCCTCGCAAGTAGAGGGAAGACCATGTGAAGACAGAAACACCAGGTGACGCCACCTGACGACAGAGACGGGAACAGGAACCCCAAGGATTGCAGCCACTGCAGGAGCTTGGAAGAGGCAAAACCATTTCTACTTAGAGAATCTGGAGGGATCATGGTCTTGCCACCATCTTGGTTTTGGACTTTGGGGCTCCAGAATAGGGAGAGACTAAATTACTGTTGCTTTATGTAGTATTTTACTATGAGAGTCTTTGGAAACTGATATTGTTCGTAAGAATAAGGACACCAGGACACACTCCCGTGCTGCCACCGACACAGAACCCCCTCCATACACACAAATAACTCCAGGATAACACGTGGACCAGTGCCAACAGTTCAAAAGTTACTATCTCTGGGGGATTGGATACAAGGTGCCTTTTTTTGGTATCTGTTTCCAAACTTTTTTCTATTAAACATACAATTACATTATAGTGTAATAACATAAAATGATAAATAATAATAGAAACAAGGTGCTCCAGCGTGGTAGAAAGAACAAAACGTAACCGGTTTAAGTTTTTGGACTAACATTTTTAACTTATGATTTTTTAAAAAAATAACATGTTAATTATTTTTGGCCCCAAAGGTAAGGCTGGGTCTTTTAAACTACTACTATTTTGTAATGGTCATGTAATATTTTTAAATCATTGTGGACCTTTCAACAATTTTTATACAACTTTGTGTCAGGACAGTGTCAAGCTTAAAAGAAGTATGTATTTTTCAGATAGAACGGGGTTGAATCTCTCCTGCAATTACAATTCTCCCCACATCTGTGGGATTTGGGGCAAGTTTTTAAGTCTCTCTCTGTCTCAGTCTTTTCATCTGTACAATGAGGCGATTTATGAAACTGACTCTCACAGAGATGTTATAATACATAAAATAACATGGAATCTGCTGATCCCAATGTCTAACATACCCCAGGCATTATTAGAGACCAATATACACTAAAGAGACAGACTATTTAAATAAGGAATATATTAATTTGTAAATCAATTCCCTTATAAAGAAGATAAGTTCACTCTCTAAAATCAGTTATCCCTTGCTTTAAATGTCGCCACTGCCACTTAAATGCAATCTGTTTTGCAAGTTCCTTAACTTGTGAGAATCTGTGTTCTCCAATGTGAAATAAAGAGAAAAGTAATGCATTTCCTATTCGGGTTGTTTGGAGAAACAATAATCATGATAATATCTACTATTATTTGTTGAATCCTGGTAATGCGTCAGGCCCTGGATTAAGCCTGCACACCACAGCATACTCAATGCTTGTAAAACCAGGTGGAATTATTTTGAGGAATCAGTCCCTAAGAACTAAACATAGGAGAACTACATAAATCTCATAAAAATCAGCTAATATTAGAAACAGCATGCATTACATACTTGCATGTATTAAAGCTATACTATATTTGAATAAACTTTCTTTTTTTTTTTTTTTTTTTTTTTTGCAGTTTTTTGCCTGGGGCTGGGTTTGAACATGCCACCTCCAATATATGGACCCAGCACACTACTCCTTTGAGCCACAGGCGCTGCCCTGAATAAGCTTTTTGAAGGAAATGATGTCCATATATTTTCACAGCCATTACAGCAATTTACATGCTACAGCTTTGAGAAATGCTTTACTTAAATAAATAATGTGTGATGTGAGTTAATTCATGATTAGGTCATATCTGTCTGGAAGTATCTGAATTTTTAGTTACGCCTGAGAGCTAACAGCTTAACTAGGCCTTTCTTTTTAAAACTTATTTTACATTTCTTTCTTGCAAACACTTGTCACTCAGTAAAACTTAATTTATTAGACATATACATACAAATAATTACATACACACATAATTATAAACGTATGTAAAATGTTTCATAAATGTACAGATATATACATGAATGCATACACTGTATTTGCTCTCCGCTTGTATATAATGCATGAACTTTATTATATACGTTGTATGTAGCCTCAAAATATATGCTAAAACAACTAAACTCAGTGGTTCCTTCAATGTTCTCAAAACTCTGTCAGTATAAACTTTTATACGTGGTGTCAAATCTGCAAAGTTACATGTCCTACCGATCAAAAGGGCCCCTTTAAAATCAGTTTCTGGGAACCTACACGCAGAAACATAAACATTCCATTCTGTACGGCCCTGTGGCATTCTGACAAAATGGCCCTGAAAGGAATATGAAGAGAGAGTATGAGGAGAGAATCGTGAATGCACAAGGAAATTGTTTTTATTGATTTTCATTGGCAGTGCAGTTTATAACATGAGGACTAAATTTATGAAATCAGGTTTTGATTTGGCACCGAGAGGGAGGCACCTCTAGAGCTCAGAAAGTTTGGCCCTCATATCCTTCTGATTATTGATTTCTTCATTTCACGACCGTTTCTGATGTCCAAATGATAAGAAGTAGGACAAAATGAGGGAAATTAGGTATTTTCAATGAACGGGAATACGATTATATTTAGAAACAGTCTTCATTAAGTACTTAGAATCCTTATCGGTTCTTTCATGTATTATTAGAATCTTTTCTATGCAGGGCTATCCAGTTACAATAAAAATTTGACTTAGAAACACAGAGTGCAATATCCTTAGTAAATTCAGATTAATCAGATTGCACTCAGTTTTTAAAAAAATGTTGGCAGTTATACAGTTTGATGGTTATCGTTTTATCAGTGATTTCTGGTTTTCTGATAACAGTAGCCAAATTTTAGATACCATCTCTAATATAAAAAACAAATGTAACATACAAACTACATGTGAATCTGAAACTATTTTTAAGATTGTGTCTCTGGATGTTAGAACAGTTGCAGAATCCACTGTTACTCTCCCTGGGGTATGGCTCTGTTTCCATTTGTTTTCTGACACATTACTAAATGCCATCATAAAGTAGAGTATAAAGTTACATGCCTCATGATACCCTAAAGCAATAGACAAAGTCTCTCCTATATACACAACCCATTTAACTATGTTGCCTTAATTGGTCAAAAGTTCGGATTCAAAGCCAAGGTCAGCTCCGTCAAACAGCCATCAGTGCAAATCAGTAAGTTTTTTACTTTCAATCTGCAGGCTTTGATATTATGGTGCTGCAATGATTCCAGAAAAGAAGAAAATAAAATCTCTAATTCCTGCAACACTTAGTTTAAGATTCTTGAGGTTTAAAACAATTTTTAAAAAATATTCTCATTGCTCCTTTTTGTCTTCTTTTATTATGAAAGACAAATTAATTTCAATGCATGGAGAGACATTTTCTTCCTTGCCAAAGTCCAGATATATTGTATAATGACCAAAATAAGTCTATTATATTTTCTAATATGTATAGTTTTATGGACAGAGCAAGGTAGGATCTGTCAAGGAAAAATAAAAGACTAACGGTAGAATCGAATTCCAACTATAATCATGGTATTTTGCATTATATCATTATTTAAGCACAATATGCCTTATACAATGTAAATGCAAAACAAGTAAACAAAAAGTCTTCCTAGTCCATACAATATTGAGAGATAAATGTAATGCAACGATCATCACCAAGTACCTTTTGCTAAAACAGTTTTAAAAAGAAAATCACAAATACTCAATCCAGGAGAACCACAAATGGTACAAAACATAGACTTGTAAGTAAAACACTGAAACTGCAATTTAAAGCTTTCTCGTAAACTATGCATGTTATAGAATTTCCTATCCCAGACAAACTAACAACAATGAATGAAGTTGGCAAGTAGAGCTCAGGAATGCTCTGACAAGGAGTTTGTATTGTGAAATGATTAACATCTGGGCTCAGAGAGGTCTGTATAGGAAGCAAAAGTCCCTCCTTATAACTGGCATAAACTTGAACAAGCTACTTGACGTTGTAAGTAGTGTTTTTTAGAGGATAAAGAAAACTCTTTTTAAGTTTGTATCAAATTTTAATCACTAAAAAAAAATTGTCCATGGAAAAACTGGCATTCAATAAATCATGGCTGTTATTATTATCTTCACTGACGTATCATGGAAGTTAATCAAAAATTCCAATCATGTGGCTGATGATTTTGTGCTTTTTAAAACAAAGCAAAAAAATTACTAATTAAAAGTAATAAGCAGATTAAAAGAAGAAATTACGTTCCACCCTTCAAATATATTGAAATTGAATATTTTTAAGACTTTGGAGATGGTAAGAAACGATTGCTCTTGGGGAGTATTAAAAACTTAAGGTATATGGACAGTATTAAAAATACATAGACCTCTCAGAAGTAACCTAAGTTGATGGCAAAGACTTGGTGAATTAAGCTTTGGCAGATGTCCAATAACCAAACCTGAAAACTGTCCTCTCAAGGGGCCATCATTAAGTATTTGGCCACTAAGGGCCATCCAAACAATATGGCAATACACAAGACAAAAGCCTGTAAGAATCTAACTGGGTACTGGGAGCTCTTTGGAGATGTAAGCAATGAGTTTCTTTGAAAATTAATGCTAGCCAAAGTATAATTAAGAGACCCCAAATACATTAACTGTTGGTGAGTGGGCTCTTTGTCATTTAAATAGTAAGGCAAGTAACTTAGCATATTAGAAAGAGATCGATTTTCATAACCAAGACTGGGGACAATGCATCAACAAAAAAAATCTTTATTTTACCAGCCTATATGAGCAAAGGCAAAATGAGCTTACAATGGACACAGATTATTCATTATCAGATTTAGCCAAACATATACCAATTTGTATATAAAGATAAAAGCTCCTCCTAAAGGAAATCACAATCTTTCTCTATTTTTTAAATTTCAAAATATTAAGGGTGTACAAATGTTTTTACCACACTGCTAGCTTTTATAATGCTTACGTCAGATCCATTCCTGTGCCCTTCATGTCCATTGTACCATTACGTATGGCTTCTGCCCCTCTCCTCTGACCCCCTTCCTCCATCTTGATTTACAATGACTTTGACGTCTCTCTCTGCCCACGTGTACTCATTGATTACTTCCAAATCATTAGAGAGCTCAGGTGGTATTTGTTTTTCCATTTCTGGGATATTTCACTTAGGATAAAGGTTTCCACTTCCATCCAAATTACTGCAAAAGACATTAATTTATTCTTCTTTCTTCCCACACAGAGCATTTCCTCTGTTCAATGTCTAGCCATGAACATGTGCTGTTGATTATCCAGAAAGACAGGCATCAGACTGACTCACACCCTCGTTATGCTTCAATAATTGTTTTATTCTGTGAGTTGTTTTGCTTCAATACTGCTCAATCTCTCCAATGTGTAGACGGAAACTCAAGTTAATGATTGATCACTGAGGTTGCTTTCAAGCTAATTATTACATAAGTAATAAAATAATATTCATAAATATTTAAATAATATTTATATATGTAACAATATATAAAATTTTGACGATATTTATGCAAATCTATGGAGATAATAAAATATATAATAAATTATAGTCTCTCAATTTTATTTCTTTGGGTTATTACAAATATAGAATGGAACTCAGACATATTTGACTCGACTATCCTTCAGTAAATAAAAACTATTTTTTTACCCCAGAGTATTTTACAAGTGGAAATGTACATCTAACTCAGGAGAATTTTCTTATTTTACTATAGTTCAAACACTTGTATCATACAATAAAATAACATGGAAATAGCATGGAACATAATTATTAGAAGAAAATATTTAAACAAATTATGGATATTTGGAATAAATATCACTAAGTAATCTCAATTGATATAATTATACCATTATATTTTCCATGAGTATCAAATATACCCAAAATGAGTAAAAAAAAAAAAAATAGTACAATGTTGCCAGAAAGGTTATTAGGAAGAAAAGAATTCAAATTTATATTGTTTTAAGAATATGCTGTTTAAGGCTCAGCACCTGTAGCTCAGTGGCTAGGGTGCCAGCCACATACACTGGAGCTGGCGGGTTCGAATCCAACCTGGGCCTGCCAAACACCTGCGACCAAAATACTGCTGGGAGTTGTGGCAGGCACCTGTAGTCCTAGCTACTTGAGAGGCTGAGGCAAGAGAATAGCTTAAGCCAGGAGTTGGAGGTTGCTGTGAGCTGTGATACCAGGACACTCCACCCAGGGTGACAGCTTGAGACTCTGTCTCAAACACAAACAAACAAACAAAAAAGGATATGCTGTTTTAGAAGTAGCCAAGTCATTCAGATGCTAACTGCCACCAAGCTCTCATGGGATGTGCCTTCTTAGGAAAAAGATTTGCTTCAGAATGGGTTGTCATTTCAAGTTAATTCAAACATAAATAACTATAGACTTTGAAAACCAAATGAAAGCCAGCAAATACAAAAATCATCTTAAGGAATAATGGTATGAAGTCAAGATAAATATCACAATTTTCAAAAGTAAATGCTAGGGGAGAAACTTGGAATGTTTCCTGCGCATCAAATTTCTCTGTAAAAGGGAAAAAGCTGCTTCAATTTCTGTTCAGTCTTGTACTAGGACCTAAGTCTTTTCCCCAATCAAAGTGGAACAATGGATTTTAGATCTGCAGTCAGTTACATGTGGCAGTGAGTGTCAGCCCATAAATGGCTTCACAATTTTGTGTTTCACTGCCTCTGGATCTTCTACTTGGCTCTGCCCGTTCTGTTGTTCCCTTTCAAATGACTGTATTAAGAATGCCCTACTCAAAGATGCCAGTATTATCTGAAGCACATTTGTCTATATGAAAGAGTATTTATTAGGTTTGCAACTAGATTGCCAACAGTTAGTGTGAAAGGCTGCCAGGCAATTAACTTTCATTTAGTATTTCTAAAAGTATTACCTGCATTGTGAGAACGTTGTTTGCCTCCTTAATTAAATCAGAAGTCAAACCATATTTATTGTCCTCAGGAGACTCATTAAAATAAAGTGATAAAAATTTAGGAACTCATCTTTGTAACAAAATGTCATACATATCATTTACTTTTCAGGTAAACTAACTAAATGAAAACTACTTGTCTGTTAAGGGTATTAGGCTTTGGGTTAAATTTTGCTTTGCTGGACTGGTATTTATAAATTAATCTTTAAGATATAAATTAATAGTACTGTACAACCATCAACAGTATTCAAGATGAACTTCACAGAACCGCCCTGAGAATGTTTACAAAATGAAAACAAAGAAAACAGCAAAATCTCTTTAAGGGAAATACGTAAAGGTATCACCCAAATCCTTATCACAGATCCTAGTCTTGGAATTAATGGGTAGAAGTTTTTAATTGGTGGTTTAGTTTTGCTGGGTTCTTATTTGTCTTTTCTTTTTCTTTTCTTTTTTTTGAGACAGAGTCTCACTATGTCACCCTTTGTAGAGTGCCATGGCCTCACACCTCACAGCAATCTCAAACTCTTGGGCTCAAGTCATTCTCTTGCCTCAGCCTCCTGAGTACCTGGCATTGACCACAGCCACTGGCCACAATGCCCACCTATTTATTTATTTATATTTTTTACAAGACAGGGTCTCGCTCTTGCTCAGGCTGGTCTTGAAATCCTGAACCCAGGCAATCCACCTGCCTTGGCTCCCAGAGTGCTAGGATTATAGGTGTGAGACACTGTGCTCGGCCTTTTATTTGTCTTTTATGTATTTATTTTTCTGGCTATGTCACAGTAAACCAAATTTTCCTTTAGTGTTACTAAATAAAATTATTTCAAGGTTGCAAATTCTTGTTTGGTATCAGATTCTTGTTCAGAATCATATTGTTTTTAGTGTTCAAAAGCTAGTTCTACATAACTGGATATGTAAATCCTGAGAATGCCCTGAGCATCCACAGGAAGATTTTGTTCTTTGAACTCTATCCTTTCTAAATTCTGAAGGCACCTTGAAAATTTACATTTTTCAGGTACATATTGGTCTCTTCTTTAAGAAAATAAGAATTTTGTAAGGCAGCTGGGCATAGTGGCTCACGCCTGTAATCCTAGCCTTCTGGGAGGCCAAGGTGGGTGCATTGCTTGAGCTAAGGAGTTCAAGACCAGCCTGAGCAAAAGTGAGACCCTGTCTCTACTAAAAATAAAAAAAATGAGGCAAGAGGATCGCTTGAGCCTAGGAGTTGGAGGTTGCTGTGAGCTGTGATGCCATGGCATTCTACCCAGGGTGACAGCTTGAAATTCTGTATCAATAAAAAAAAAAAGAAGAAGAAGAAGAAAGAAAGAAAGAAAAAGAATCTCGTAAGGCTAGTTCACCAGTTGAGCACTCTGACTGTGCTGCCTATATTCAGTAGGGTCTAAGTAAGCCGTTCCTAAAGTCAGTGTTGGATGGATCAAATACCTGGCGGGGGTGATGGAGACATACATGGAAGAATTTACAAATGTGACTTTTCCAGCTAAGACTTTTTCGAAACCCAGTAATATTTTTAAACAATCGGTGTTGTTGTTTCCCCTTTATAATCACACTTGTTTTGTAGGCCCCTAAACGGTGTACTGAGACTTGATTTTCTTCTCCGTTCTCATGGACAATATGATGCTACTTTGGGGGTTGAATTCAGTGATAGGATCAGATTCCTGTAGAGGTAACTGGAACGTGCATGATATCATCACAGCCAGCTCACTCACTGCCACACGGCAATTAGAGTCTCTTCTGTAATCGCCAGTGCAGAAAACTTGATATGTTACTCAAGAACGTTGATGCGATTAACCCCTCAAGGCATCACTACTGCTGGTAGTGACACTTATTCTATTTCATAGACTGTGTTTTAGGACCAGGCCCATATTTTTGCATTTTGCATCATGATTTTGTTTTCAAGAAAATTAAAGAAGAAATTATAATTTAAACAAAATCAGGAAAGGAATGTCATTTTGGGGGGTACAGACAAGAACAAGGAAATATAACATGACTAACCTTTTCTTCCTATGAAATTAAAAAAATTCTTTTGAATTTGGAAAAATAGAGTAAGGAAAAAAAAAAGCCTCTGTAAGTTTCCAAATATTTTAAAAAGAGCACATTTGTATGTGCTTTATGAACCAATAGATTTAACCAAACACCAAACTTATTTATTTATAAGGCCATTTTTCCTAAACACTGAAGTTTTCTGTAAATAAACAAAATACTTAATAATCAGCACAACAAAATTGGGATAAACATTGAAAAACACATGCATATTTAACATTTGTCCCATTTAAATATTTGATTAATGGATGAATATGTAGGAAAAATATCTAGATACTAGAAACACAGAATGTTTATAAACATGAGGTGGCATCTTGAATCCATTTGTATAAGATACACTTCTTTACAGTAAAGCTCTGCTAGACTCCAGGTGGGTATAATGTGTTCTATCAGAGTCCTGGTAATCAGTGACGTCAAAAATTAGGCAAAATGTAATTTTCATTATTAAATGAGGTACGAATTAAAGCATCAGATGTTGTTCCCTTTCTCTCAGTTTCACATACATTAAAAATATTGTGAAGTTTGCAATTAAGTGATTGAACACATCCTTCGGATCACGTTATTTTCCTAGCCCACTTATAGGATGCATTCTTGTTCTCAAAGGGAAAAAAAAATTACTAACTACAACTGACTTAGTTCAAGAATTTTAAAATCACACTACAAAGCCTGCATTGTAATGTAGCTAGCATTTCCTTTTTGATGAAGATGTGAAAATACAGAAAAATTGCACAGCCTTTATATCATGAAGCTCAATTTTAGTACCTAGTAGGTTACCAGATTTTTATCAAGAGGAATGAAATAGTTGCCATTTGGGGTTTTATAATCAACTACTTCCCAAAGCCATTATCACCCACAATTAGATTTTTATAAACCTATTATCACCCAAAGCTTTTGTAGACCCAGAAAAACGTACGGCTATTATTCTACTACATAAGGGAGTCTTAAAATGAGTATTTGAGTCTTTTAAATGTTGAATTTATTATGGCAATTAAAATATACTAAGTTTCTCTAAAATTCAACATTTTCAACAAAGCAAATGATCTAGAAACCTGAAAATGCAATCTCTTAAAGCAAATCTAACTTGTTTTTTATTGGGGGAGGAAAGGTATAAAAAGACAATATTGCACTTGAAGATGGATCACGTGAAGGAAGAAATGAAAATAGGATTTAAGGGGAAATGGAGCAAAGGTATCTGATGAAGCTAAAATTAGTGAGAGTCAATGTCAAATCCATATTTACTACTGCGAAACATACATGCTTGGTATACGTCACGTTACAAAAGCACATCCAGGTAATGCAGTAAAAACAGAGAAAAGAAAACCACTTAAGGCCTTGACGGCCCTTAGAAAATAAATAATATGACTGACGTGAGATAGAATGGAAATTATGGCAGAGTGATAGATTTGATCATACAGTACCCGCACATCATAAATGCTTTAAAATAAGAAAAGAAGCCACAGGGGGAAATAGTCAGATGAACTGAAGTTCTAGAAGGAAACCCGCAGATTCATTCACTTAAATGAAAGGAATGAAAAGGAACTAAGGACATAATAATCCAGAAGCAACGGTCTGACATCTTTAACTATCATGCCTCTGTTCAGTCAACCAAGATAAAAGCTACTTCCTAATATCCTTACACAGGATGGAGGTACAGAAAGAACTTTCTAATAAGTAAAAGCAGTAGGTCTAGACGCTCATGAAGCAAGCTATTGCCTTATAAAGTTAGTGTGGTTGAGGCTCAGTGCCCATAGCTCAGTGAGTAGGGTGCTAGTCATATACACCGAAGCTGGCCGGTTGGAGCCCGGCCCCATCCAGCTAAACAATAATGATAACTGCAACCAAAAAACAGCTGGGCATTGTGGTGGGTTCCTGTAGTCTCAGCTACTTGGGAGGCTGAGGCAAGAGGATCACTGGAGCCCAAGAGTGTGAGGTTGCTGTGAGCTGTGACATCACTGAGGGCAACAAAGAGAGACTCTGTCTCCAAAAAAAAAAAAGTTAGTGTGGTTTAAACTACAAATATCATTCACTCTTTAAAAGCCCTGCCACTGTAAGAGATACATTATCTTGCTTGTTGTAACTTCTGCTGTAAGATTAATAATAATCAACCCTGTTTGGAGATACTTTCTTGGACATGTTAATAATCTTCAACCTTTCTTAGACATGTTAAATTTGTTGGAGATGCTTTGATATTACCTGTGAATCTCAGGAAATTCTGCTTTGATTGCTGGATCAAAGTTGCACCCAATGGCAGGTATTCTACCCCTTCCAGGTGTGCATGTTATTATCATTTGTGCTGAAATTAATTTCAAATAACCAGAACATTTTAGTCTAGTAACCCATTGTTTTAGTGCATTTTGCTATATATCATAGGGAAATTCAAAAGAATTAGAATATAGCCATCAACTCCTGGGAAGGGAAATTGAGGCCTAGGAACACAACATGGATATGTGAAAGGGCAGAGGGCAGTAGTAACAGCTGGTGACAAACAGCGAGGGAGTGTGGACACAGACTGGCACAAAACCATGTGAGAAAGAAGAGTATGGTGGCCTAAGAGGACCAAGAGATGGAGCTCAGGCTGAATTCTGATGGACGCTAAGGATCTGAGTTACTGGCCTTGAGAGAGGATGAAATTTCCAAGTTAAAGAAAGAACGGGGCAAACGCGAGAAGCAAGGGAAGCCTAAGTCATGTTTGAGGGACAGGACGTGAAGTTTGGAAAGACATTCTGGGATAGTCTAAATGACCAGGAGTCGGTGGAGGTCTGTTAGAGCGCAGTTTCAGGAAAGCGGTGTTTTCACAGGCTGAATTCTGGAAGTGAGCAGGGACGGAGGCAGCATGACCAGCTAGGGACATTCTGAAAACACACATGTGGGCACTGATGGGAGTGAGAATAAAACGGGGTACCTGGCTTCCCTTTTAGCTGTTACACATCATATCTAATTGTTCGTGTCTGCAAAGAAAATCCTGAACCGTCAACAGAGAACATATCCCAACTGGGGCAGAGACAGGGGTCTGGCAACTCATTTCTACACATATATAAATAAATAAATGCAATCTGTATTTATTCTGAATAGATTTGATTATTTTATTTTCATCTGTTCTTAGCACAAGTGGTTCCTGTGAGCAGATAAGCCCAATAATCAGAGGCTGGCAGCAGCAGCAGCAGCAGCAGCTAATGGTATCAACAAAGTTTGCAGTGTGTCGACACAAAGGTCCTTTTATAATTGCATGAGCAGATAGATTTCTCAGAATCACTTGTGTCTGTTATGATTCTTCTGACTCCCGGTCACTTACTATGTTTTTATTTCCTAAAGCGCCATTTTTATTTAGGACAATAGCTTGAGGGTAAAGACTGGGCAACCCAGATTTTAAAACGTTAAAAAATGTTCCAACCTGTATCATAAACTCTAAGTCAAAAGTCTGTAAGTTCTTGATGTTCAACAGTGTGATCTTGTTCTGAAATGTTCAATGGTGTGTATGATGTTAGTACCCAAAGGCTGCAGGGACTGACAGCGTATAGAATTCTCCATCAGTTTAACCAAGACTCGGAATATTAGTACTGGGATCGTGGCATATAGGGGATGCTTCTGGTTTAGCCAAAGCTCATAAGGACCAAGTGTGGGAATTAATTTTCTCCAACGTTGATTCAGCATCAGACACAAATAAGGATTTACATTCAGTACCAAAGATACAGACTATCATTAGTCTTGTATTAGTATACAAAGCTATAACCTTAACACTTAGTTTAGATCCTTCAATAATTAAGAATCATCTCCCTCAGTGAAAGCATAGAAAAGCAGTTCATTAGAAGACCTCTGATAAGCAAATGAATGTCATAATACTCATGTATAAAAATAACAGAACGAGAGGGCATCTATTTTCTACTGAGGCTATATGAAATGAATTAAACTTTATGAACCACTTCCCTTAAGCCACCCCCACACTCATAACAATGCCTCCGTGTTGAAAAGATCAAGTCTGTTCCTATTTAAGGAGGAAGGTGTAAGATTTTTCTCCAGAACCCATATTCCTCACGAGGTAGCAACTCCAAGATGCTATTTTTATTCTGTAGAAGTTTAAGCTCTGCAGCTTCCCACTAAAGACGTGATTTGCTGTTGTTTTATTGAATTTAAGAATTAAATTTAAAACAAAGGGCATTATTTAAAGGCTTTAATATCTGTTTAAGAAATAGAACCATGACTCAATGCCATAGCCCAATGAGTAGGGCATCAGCCATATACATGGAGGCTGGAGAATTTGAGCCCTGCCCGGGCCTGCTAACCAACAAAGACAATTGCAACCAAAAAATAGCTGGGCATTGTGGTGGGTGCCAGTAATCCTAGCTAATTGGGAGGCTGAGGCAAAAGAATCACTTAAGCTCAAGAATTTGAGGTTGCTGTGAACTGTGATGCCATGGCACTCTACCCAGGGTGACAAAGTGAAATTCTGTCTCAAAAAAAAAAATAAATAAAAGGAAGAAAGAAAGAAATAGAACCAAGCTTTAACATAATTCTAGAATGTCAGCTTGTTAAATGGGCCAAAAGAAAAAAAAAGTACATACACAATCCTGAGATTATCATAAAATGGCCGGACATTAGATTGGCTGTCTCTAGCTTCAGTAAGGAATTTTATCCACATAATTTTGCTGCTCTGTTTTTGGTGTGTATGACTCATTCATTAATCCATCAAAAATTGATTGGTTAACCTGCAGGTGCCAAAAGCCTGGTGTTGCAGTAACTGAGGATACACAGATGCATGGGATAAGGTCTCTGCCTTCCAGACACTCACAGTTTAGCTGGAAAGACAGTCATGGAAACACATTCCTGTAATACAGTGAGCCGTGGGGACCGATGCTTGTGCAGTGGGTCTGTGATAACAGACGAGGCGAATTTGCTCGGGATTCGGGGAAAACATTAAACTGAGATTGGCATAGGAACAATATTTTGAAGAAAGAATTTGGGTAACCAAAGCATATTCAATAAAAATCAATGAAAAAGCACGATAAATGAACTAAGTGAGCAAGTGAACTTAGTGGGTAAGATTTAGGTGCTATTCACAAATAATGCCCCGCTTAGTAGGGCATCAGCACAGTAGACAGCAGACAAATGAGGCAGAGGCTATGGACATACACGTGAGGCTGAGACCCAGAGAACTCGGTGTAGCCCCATTTCCAATCCCTAAAATGCAGATTAAAAATATGGATTCATAGCATCTTTGAGGAAAGCAGATGATGCTGTCCTGTAAGTTTCAAAATACCCTGAAAATGTTCTCTGCTTAGTTATGCCACCTTTGTCCAGTAAGTGTAGAAGTGAAGGTCACTTAATTATTCAGATGTACTTGTTAGATTTTCACTTCCTGTCCCTCTCCCTCTGAGGGAGCGTCCCTTCCTGCCTCTCTCAAAAAAGAAAAAAAAAGATGGGGCTTTGCAGAAACAATATGGCCAAGAGGCAAATTTTCACATTCCTCTTTAATATAAGAGGAATGCCCCCAAATACGAGGGGCGTTCAATGAGATCTCTCCAAATTACATTATCGTCCCTAATGTCCAGGGGCCTAATCAATTCTTGAACAAGGGCATTTATTATAAAGCACAGATCGTATTAAGGAGACATCATTTAAAACCAAAAAGCCTTTGAGCAGAGTGTTGTGCCTGCATTCTCACTGAGGACACATATTTTTATTTATCCCATTTATTTTATTCCTTAATTCATGTAATTGCAAGTATGATTATTATATCACGTGACAATTATGTTTCAAACTTGCCCCCATGTGCACGCTGTCCCTGTAGCAAATATAATAGTGTGGTCCACCTAGCACAGTGCAGTGGTAATAGAATCACCACCCAGTTCCAAAATAAGGATATTTGTAGAAGCTGTCTCTTGAAATTGATATGCAGTGAATCTGACAAAAACTCCAGTTTTGGCAAGAGCCTGCCCGAGGGTTCTCCTCTCTGCTTCCTTCCTCCTGAAGCATATTCTTGAAACCAACATATAATATACACTGAACTCAGAGGACTTCAAAAAGAAGCGCTGAGGCCCTGCACCTCGCGTCACTGTTAACTGCTGATTTATTGACCAGTGAAGCAGACTGTATTTTTGCTGCTCAGAATCTACGTCCCTTATTTTTTGAGAATGCACTGTTGTACTATGGCAAATTATCTTTTTTCAGCCTTTAACCCATGATGTTTCTGTGGAACTAGTCTCCTCTCTAGTGCTAGGGGAGGACTTGGGATTTGGGCTTAAACCAATCAGAATTTCAACCGCTCCCATCCTTGTGATCCCACTGGCGGCCATGGGACTGTGATGCCAGGTGCTGTATTTTAATCTCAGAGGGAACTCTTCTGTGTGAGGCTGGAAAGAGATCAAGAGAGGAGTCACACAGGGCCCCAGTGATGGTGTTTGACCTCCAATACGGCCGCGCCAGATCAAATTCCAAACTTTTCACATACTTAAGCTGTTGAGCTTCTCTGTACTTCAAGCTAATTTGGGTGAAGTTTTCTGTTACCAGCAATGCAACTGACAGACACAATCAACATCAAAAATGTATGCCCTGTCTCTGTTACTGGAAAGAAAAAAGCCTGCCCCTTATTGCTTGACTGTTGTATTTCTGATTTCCCTGATCGAGTCACTCTTCCACATCCACATTTGCACGGTCCTGAGAGTCTGCGTCTCCTACCTCCAAACTGCTAAATCACATGCTGAATGCAACTTTGTAGGGAATGGGTTACGCTTACCCTTAACTCAATTTTTTTCATGTGTCCTAGAATTTGTGGTTATGCTATTCTCATATTACCTTGCCTGCTTTGAAGCCCCTTCCAGGTGGCAAAATAAAAACTCGCTTTTAAATTATATTCACAGATGTTTTTCTGTTTCTGGTTTACAGTTAAATTATGCGTGCCATCTTAACCGTCTTTCTCTTCAGTCGTGGTTTTATTTTCAAAGTCATTTATCCTTTTATATTGTGGAGCTCAGGACAATATTTTGATATGATATTCTTACTAGATTCTTTGGAAGACGAGCTTAAGCCACACTGATTTAAGTGCTTTTCCTTTGTTGAGCAGCAGTCGCAGCCTTACTTTAGGGAATTACGCTTTGCCTTTTTTTCTCTTTTCAACAATACCAGTGGGACGCTTTCTTCTGCAAAGCTGAGTATCTGGCATATGGAAAAATCAACTGTGTGCAGTAAAAGTGTGAGGCTTCTGAGGACTTTTGTGGGCATCAGTGAGTTGGAATTAACTGGTCTGTCCTTGCATAAACGAATGTAAAGCCTGAAAAGTAATTCTCGCCTAATCACAGCAAATTAGTCTTAAATTCTGACACGGAAAGATTCTATGTGGCATCAAGCCTGAGGACTAATGATAATTATATTACTACAGATTAGAAAGTGTCAATATTCCCGTGCCGTAGTAAAATGTAAGCTTTGTTGAAAACAGAATGATTACCTTTTATCCAACATTGTGAATTTCTGATTATTGATATGCTTATGGATTTGAAAAATATGCACCTTTTTGTTTGGAAAAATCAATACAGCCATAGTTAACAAGTTCAAAAACTTCTTCCATTAATCTCTCAGTATTCAACCCCCCCCCCAGAATATTCTTACTCTTTTACCCATTATTTAATAGTGCTTATTAATGAATTTATTTTATATACTTATTCAGAAAGTATTTACTACACCAATCTTTAGATAGTAGAAATAAAACTTTGTGAAAGGGGAAGAATGAGTCCCTTTCTTTATGAAACAGATATTTTAACAAACGCTCACCAGAATAACTGCTTAATTAATGTTCAGAGGTTGAATTACCATCCAAGTATAAGATGAAATTTTTATTGTTAAGAATTTATAACCAAGTCACAAGTGATCTATGCATGTGGACCTTAAAAATGTTAATGTAGGAAGTCCCGTTACAGACTAACCAAACAGATTACCTACCAGATGAGAATTTACCAATTTTTACCATCTACATCTCTGAAATCAGCTGTGAGTGCAGAAATAAACACTGGCTTCAAGGAAGCGAATGGTCAAAATGAATGAAATATAAGGAAAAGCATCTGACATATTTGCTTTTACAGTTCTGAGAGACGTCTAATTAAATAAGGCCATTCAGAACTTGACAAAATAATGTTGGTTTCCAAATGTGGGAAATGAAGTCATGAAGAGAACTCTGAGATCCATTAGCCACCCAATCAATCAATCAATCAGAAACTTAACCAGCAGACTCTCTCTCTCTCTCTCTCTCTCTCTCCCCCCACTGTATTTTGCTTTCGGTACAGACGAGTGCATTTTGAAAAGTAAATTTTGAGAAGAGAGAAATGGCAATTGTTTGACTCCCGTGGAGTAGAAATTAGATAATCAGAGAAAGGCAGGGATGGTGGCTCCTATGACAGGGAGCATTTGTCCATAGGGTGCAGCTGTACACGTCCCTCAGTAATCTCTGAATTAAAACAAAGTGGGGTGGGGAGCGAGTTCGGAGAGCACTGGCTTGCACTTTCAAGCTTGGAAGCTGCCAATTATGATATAGGATAGTGTGTAAATGCAGGGAAAATATGTTTCTGAATATTTCCCCCCAACAACAGCTGTGCAGAAATTCACATGCAGTTATTCATTAAACTAATCTTCAAGTACATTTGGAGTCTATTTTATCCGGTTTTAAAACTGCTGTTATTTCGGATTTCTCTAACCAGAGGAAAAAAGAAAATTTCCACTACTGGAAACTTGAGCCTCTTTATAAGACAAAAATATGAGAAGTATTTTAGTTAACTTAAAGCCATTAAAACTAAATTACCCCAAATCTGTCAAAATCAAATGCAAATAAGCTCTATTGTGAACAGAAAGTTATAGCAGCAACTGTGCCCTTTCATTCTTGTTTATCACTTTCTATCAATTATTAATGTTTTAATTCCTGTTTGTGCTTATAAATTCTTGTGTTGGATTTACTTTACATGTATATGGTGAATGTAAAAATAAATAGAATTAATTTTATGTTACTTCGCAAACAGTATTTACAAAGAAAATGTTTATAGGATAGATGTAAGTACCATTTAAACAAATACAATTTATTCCAAAATGTGTAGCTTATTATGCTTTCAAATACTTAACACAGAAGATTTAACCTCTTTGAATAATTAAATCAAAGTCACTCAGAGCAATATTTTTACAAAACTGCATATGCTGAAACTGAGAATATTCGAAGTATATGCTTAAATAATAAAAAGCGTACATTTTGAAAATAAGATAGACATTTTAAATCATCAGAGACCAACTATATTACACAAAAGATAAACCTGATGATTTGAGTCATGGCCAATGCCATGGAGATATTGTATTAGTGATAGTATCTACCAGTTAAATTAATGAAATCGGCTTAGTATTATACATATATTACTCAGACAACCTTCACAACAACCCAGGGAGAAGTCGCTGGTCCACATGCATTCTCTCTCCATGGTGGAGCTGGGTTTGAAACGCACCAAGTCTGACTGCAGAGTCCAGGACGGCAGGGGTGTACACATCAGGGAAAGTACCATAATTTACATGAGCTACATTCAAATGGAAAAGTGGAAAAATCAGTGTTACGTGGGGACTTCATGAAATATTTTTATTAAACAGATTGAGACTAGGCTATTTGCCACAGGTGGATCAATCTACAAATCTCGCCTAGTGATGGACGAGCTGACCACGGTCTGTAACAATGAAACTGGGGGAGGCGACTGCAGGTAGCAGGGTTAGGTATGATGCAAAGAACGTAAGACTGAATTTCAGACGCAGATAGATCAAAATCACTCTTTAAGTATTGTAAGGGGTCTTAATAAAAGAATGCAGATTATAAAGTATATAAAAACAGATGACAGTGCCCTCTTGAGGACGCTATTGAAATCTGACACCAGCTACCTATTCAAAAATCCTTCAGGTAAAAATGGTGTTCTTCCATGTGTTGTGGGATCACTTACACAAATTAAGCACATGTGTTGTGCTTAAATTTATAATCTTAAGAGAAATACAAGTGTAGTAAATTATTCACTCGGATTCTTCAAACTTTTCCTCAAAAGGCAACCTTTGTAATACTATCAAATTAATATGCAGACACAAGTAGAGTAGTTTTGGTTAGGTGGAAACATTATGACTTGTTTACTGAGGATTTCAACTGAAAATGCGTTTCCAACATACACTCATATCAAACTGGAGCAAGTCAGGAATTCCATGTGACTCCAGCTTCTAACCATGGTGCTATCATTCCTGTCAGCCTGCCATTCTGCTCACGAGAACCATGCTAGGACTTCCAATCGCAATACAATGGAATGGCCAGTCTGGGCATTCTGTGAAACTTTGGCTTTAATTACTTGCTCTAGAACAAAAAATGGTGTTCTGGCCTCCTGGGGACACACATAACACAAATTGCAAAATTCCTTCCTAAAACCTGACGTGAAAGAAGATTTGCAATCCAAATATAAATACCTGAGAAATAACTTCAGAGTCATCTAAAACTAAGTGTACATAAAGAAAAGAAAAAAAACACATAAAAAAGGTGCAGAAGTTTTATCAGAAAGACAGAGATTCAGAAATTCCACTTGGAAAGAGATTCAGAAAATGAGAAAGAAAGAAAACAGATTCTAAAGCTCAAATGGGGGATCGTTCTTGCTCACAGTGAGATCTATGTGTCCCCACTGCGCTAGAATAAATTCGTTAACTGCCTGAATAACATTAATTTATAGGTTGACTTATTGCCTGAAAAACTGAACTGATTATTCATATTTCTACAAGGCTATGGAAAAGATATAAGTAAAATAAATATAAAAATA
The DNA here is from genome assembly GCF_000181295.1 of Otolemur garnettii. Classification (NCBI taxonomy): domain Eukaryota; kingdom Metazoa; phylum Chordata; class Mammalia; order Primates; family Galagidae; genus Otolemur; species Otolemur garnettii. Next base: position 3,705,041 of record NW_003852545.1, read on the forward strand.
TAATACTTAGGAAAGAGTCCCCAAACTGAAGATTAAACCTGAAGCCATCAGGGGGCCAAAAGCCACCCCTTGTCTTTGGTTCATTTCTGGTTCAGCTCAGGAAAATTGACAAACATGTATAAGTAATTAACTTCCCCACCCCTGTCCAAAAAAGGAAGAAAGCTCCATTGGACTTTATTTTCCCAAGAAATTCCTTCAAACGTAGCCATCTTAGAGATTCTCATGATAATTGTCAGAACATCAAATTGTATTTCTAAGAACACCCGCTTTCTGTCTGTTTTACTCCTTTGCAGTATGCAATAACTCTGCATTATTCAAGCGTAGCAGGAATTTATTATCCTGCCTATATTTAATAATCATTATCCTTTATCAATCCACATAAAATATATAAAATTGACAGTTATTGACTTTTAGCATGATGGGAATCAATCAGTAAAATATAAAACCAGTGTCCTGTCAGTTTGTTTTATGCATTCTCACTGCTGATGATTGAATGAAAAAGAAAATGATAAGGGAGAAAAGAATGATACATTGTGGTCACAGAAATACGGGATATGAAATTAGCAAAACATGGACTTCACACAGGACAGTGTTAAAATGCATATTAGAGATCCCTTTTGACTTTTCCCTGTCCAACATTGGAGTCCAGTGTTAATTCCAAGAACATTTGGCTTTCTGCCCAATCTGCTAATTCCCTTCCATCCCCCAATAGTCCGTGAACCCCCTTATCACTTTGTTTCAATGCCTTTCTCCACTGGCAACATATCCAAATTCTATATTTTATTTTTTCGGAGGTGGATGCCACTTTTTGTATGAAAACCTGTTTAGTCCCCTGGCATATAGACAATGTGAGTAACTCACACAATTTTTCAGCCAGATACTATGGTTTGAATATTTGTCCTGTCTGAAACTCAATTTAAAACTTAATCCAGCATATGGGTGGTGCCCGTGGCTCAAAGGAGTAGGGTGCTGGCCGGCCCCATATGCCAGAGGTGGCAGGTTCAAACCCGGCCCCCGCCAAAAACTGAAAAAAAAAAAAAATTTAATCCAGCATGTAATAATATCAAGAGGTGGAGCCGTTAAGAATCGGTTAGGTCATGAGGGCTCTGCACTCATTAATGGATTAATTCATCCATGGACTTGTGCCGTAAAGGATTAATCAGCAAAGTGAGTCTTACGGCAGTGGGTCTGTTATAAAAGTTTGGCCCTCTCTTCTGAGAACTTCACCATGCAATGCCCTGTGCCTTCTTGGGACTCTATGGCAAGACGACCTTCACCAGATATGACCCCTCAATCCCGAACTTCCTAACCTCTTCAACTTTGAGAAATAAATGTCTTTCTTTTATAAATTACCCAGTCTCATCTATTCTAACAACTTAAAGGTCGAGGTACCGGACATTCCACTAATTCTTTATGCACATTATATTTTCCTTTTTTCTTTTTTTACCCTTTTTTATTTTTTTATTAAGTCATAAATACATAAATCATGTATAAATTAATGCATTTATGGGGTACAAAGTGTGTACATTATTTTTGATGAATGCAATCTCTTTTTTTATGTTATCCACCACTGAATATTATTTATATGTCTCTTATGATAGTCATTATACTTTGCTATATATCACATTTATTTTCCATATAATTTTCTCTCCCAAAAAGGTAAAATTCTTGAATTAAACATCTACGTATGATCTTTCCCCAGTGTTTAGCAAAGGGTCCCAAAGAAACTGAGTTAAGATTTAATTTGCAAAAAAAAAAAAAAAAAAGAGAGAACAATAAAAAAAAAAAAGATTTAATTTGCAATTCTTAATTTACTTGAAAAAAGCTGCCAAAACTCTTCATAAACAGGACAAGCTCACACAGAAATATCTATGTGTGATGGTTTTGATGAATTATTACAACTCTCCTGTCTTAAAAAGTCAAATATTCTCCATGACAAAAATTAGCAGTTATTAACGCAGCATGCAAAGATCAGAAATAAATTGCCTATTTCTGTTGGGGGAAAAAACATTATGTGGCTGGTCTTTGTAACAAAAATATCTGACTCATTGTTATCCAAATTTGGTGAGTAGCAGGAAAATATTTCAGGCTTTACTATATCCTTCTACCTTAGTTAGAAAATAGGGAAGATAAAAAAAATGGCAATCAATCTACTATATGGATAAAAATTAGTCTTGAAACACTAGCAAGTATGGCAATGATCTGAATGAGTAAGCACTTGCATTTCCACATTACTCAGCCAGGCTGTATTGAGGCCTCATACTGGGCTGATGGGAGCCCTAGTGCCCTAACTCGCTGAGTCCTCTGTTGATCAAAAACACTGGAATCTTGTTGCAGAGGGGATGCTGCCTGGCTTCACATGATTATCTTTCGGATTAACTTTCCTACTCCCATTGCTACCATTTGTTCCCTGTTGCATAAGACTCTCTTGATGGAAAAGATACTCAGTTCCATACACAAGAATTTTTTTTAAAAAATTCGTGCTTTGTTGTATGCCACTTAGAAAGCATTTATTTATTCCTTAGAAATATTAACTCTTCCTTTATAAAGCAGCCTTACTCACTCAGTGGCATTTCTGCATCCTCAATATGAGAAAGCATATTAATAGGATGAAAAAACTACAAAAGGAAATTGAAACAGCTTAAGAGGAAATTGTCCTACCCTAATGAAAATAGGAGTAACCAGCAAAGCAATGACAACTGAAGCTACGGTCTGCCTGGGGGTGGGGGTGGGGGTGGGGGTAGGGCTGGGGGTGGGGAGGAATTCCCTTCTTTGTAGAACTGCTCGATGGAAGGTCTGAGCCAACTTGAACTTGCACCCTGTGCTGGTTTCTTTCAGACTTTGCATAGACTTGACTGACTTCCAGCACTCAGGAGTTCATGATTTGATTTTTGCTTGTGAAGGTGGAAATTGCAGCCTTAATAATTAGTGGTGACTGGATTTCAGCATTCTAAGCAAAGTCCATGCTCTTTAAAACACATTCAGTGGAAGAAAGCAAGGTGAAGAGAAATAAAGTGCCGGCATTTGAGTAGTAAGCCAATGTGCCACTAAAACATTCTCATCATTCATAAAACATCCCAAGCAAACAATTCTAACAGTAGATACAAAATTTCATAAGCTCGGTAACTCCCTTGAGCAGAAAACGTTTCAGAAGAAAAGGTCTGCTCTACCCTCTTTCAGAAAGAATGAGTCACAGAATTTCATTCTAAGAGTCACATTATACACACAACCAAATCTCACATAGAGTTGATATTCTAAATTTGTTTAGCATTATAGAATTTTGGTGATGACCATTACAATGCAAGTCCTGCTAAACAGCAGTTAGTACTATCAAAAATCATTTCAACTCGTCCTTTGTCAAAGAGTTGGGAATATATTTCCAACCTCTCTCACCATCTCTGTATCCCTGTGTTCTTTCCTGGTCCAAGTATTTTTTCAACTCTTAGGCTATATGAATAGTTACTCAGGGGAAACCACTTTAGTTACCAAATGGCATATAATTTAGTTTTTCTTAATTTAACTTTCAGTTTCCAAATCAAAAACATATACTAGAAAGCATTTATCTGGGCAAATTTGTTCTTTAAGGACAATATTTATTTATTTTTAACTCAGACAATCCAGATTGTTACAACATTACTAAATTTTGAGGATGCTAGAATGTGCGATGAGCACAGACCCACCTGATGAATTTCTGAATAGCTAAAGTTTTCTTCATTTTTCACTTGGCCAGCTGAGTCTATTCTCAAGAAATGCATTTCTGATGAATGGTAGATACGATCTATGCACTCAAGTGAAATCGTTTATCATTTATTTCAACCAATTCAACCTACCACTTTGAACGAAGATGATTTAAATTGTTTTCCATGTATACATTTTAAGTGAATATAATTTTGGAGCAAAAATCAATTTTAAAACATTTTGCTTTTTATGAACATCATGCGCATTTTGAGAAAAAGCAGCCAAAGTTTCTATCCGTATGTTTCCATTTGTATGTGGTTCTGGAACAGATAGACCTAAAAGGTGGCAATAAACTTGAGAGCAGGGGGTTCCCAGATGGGTCAGGGGGGAGTGAGGAGGGATGGAAAAAAGAATTTCAAAAAGGCCTGAGCGATGTCCTCAGGTGTGACAAATTTTGTATGTCTTGATTAGAGTGGGAGTTACATGGACACATTTATTTGTCAAAAATACACCGAGGTACACATGTTAAAAAAAATCTGTGCATTTAATTGAATGTAAATAATGTAAATTGTTTCGATAAAGTTGATTTGTTAATCAAGCAAAGAAACAGACATTTGTGTCTGGCCATTCGCTTCACTAATAAAGCAGAAGCATGTCGTCATAGATCCCCTTTCTGAAGCTCTGTTGATAGCTGAATCTCACCCTGCAAACTCCGTGTAGGTTCAACATTAGGACAGAACCAACCTAGTCTGCAACCACTTCTTCCAGTTCTCTCTCCTGGCTTGATATCAATGGAATTTACCTATCTTGTTTTGTGGATATTATCATCAGACCATTGCTCGTAATTTACTGTAAGCTTCAGAAGAAATGTGGCTGAATCTCTTTTCCAGATATGCCTTCACAGAGACACAAACTCTTCCCACAAAAAACAGCTAGAAAAAAAGTCAGTTTTTCAATTAATCTTCTAGCAAAGTTAGAATGTGTACCATCAAATAATTCTTTTTTTTTTTTTTTTTTTTTTTTTCAGTTTTTGGCCAGGGCCAGGCTTGAACCCACCACCCCTGGTTTACGGGGCCTGTGCCCTACTCCTTGAGCCGCAGGCACCACCCATCAAATGATTCTTTTATATTGTTTCAGAATAAGGAGAAGGGTCAATCAGCAGAGAAAGCTGGGAGCTGTCTGGCACTGTAGAAAAGAGGCATCAGAACCGTAAACTGTAGTGAGTACAGTGAAGCCTTCACCTGGGTAGCAGGAGAGCAAGGCAGGAGGATTGCATGAGCTCAGAGTTTGAGGCTGTGGACACGACTGATTGCACTTAGGAACAGCCAGTGCACTCCAGCCTGGGAACATGGACCTTGTCTCCAAAACAAAACAAAACAAAGACAACAACTGCACACAACAGACTATTCTATTTCAAAACATGCTCCTTCTTCTTGAGGAAGAGGCCTCATCAATTGGCTTTCAGCCTTTTGAGACTCTAATTTTCATACCTAGTGGTAGTGGGATTCCTGAGGAACATTCGAATATGCTCGAATTTTCATGTAAGTACAGTAAACTCTAAAATGTTCAAGGAAAATGCCAAATTGTAGGTATGGTTTTGCTGCTGTGAACCACAGAGTGCAGCAACGTCCGCATCTTGGGATCTTTAGGGTCAATGATTCTTACAGAAATGACTTCCTTGCTTTTGTATAACACTAATAATGACAGTTAATGTTTGCTTTGCACTTATGGGTAAGTGTGGCCATGACTACTTGGTATGTGCCCGCTAACTTACACTCTGAAAATTTGTGTGTAAGGGCCTATTATCATTCCTACATCACCCACAAGGAGTCTTCAACTTAGAGAAATTAAAAAGCTTATCTGGAGTATAGCAGTAGATTTGTGGTTGACTGGAATTTTAAAACAAGGACCATAGAACTCTGCACAAAATATATACATAAGAGCACTGATAGTCAGAGCAAAGAACTGGAGAGAATTCTAGCATCCATCAAGAGAATTGTTAAGTACACTCTCACACAAGCCGAAAGACTCAACACAGCTGAAAAACCAGGGAGCCATGGCGACCCACTCCAACATGGATTCCTCTCCAAACAGTATCTCTGGTGAGTAAATGAAGCCACAGAACAAAATATTTGGTATGATTGCACTTGCATACATTTCATAAATATAAATGTCAAACAAACTTTTTTGAGGTTACATGTCAATTTGTTAACATTGAAATAACACATAAGGTATCAATGAACCCCATTTATTTTCTATAATTTTTTGCTGCATTTCAAATAGTCTTCTAACTAGCTTCATATTTTTCTTTTCCTTTTTTTGGCTTATATTTAAGTGTTTGCTTCTGAGGAAAACATACTATTTGTTGTTTTCATAGCTTACAAGATGATCTTGATACTGTATTTTAATGGATGTTTAGGACATCATAGGTAAGACAAGTGTTAACCATAATAAAATATTAACTAAACTATTAGAAATTAGGCATAGAACAATTTTGTAAGCATGTGCCGTGTTCCTTTGCTACTGATAAATTGCAGTCAAACCCTAATCTAGAATAACTTACTAAACATCAAACAATTTTTTCTGAGCTTTTCCCCAAATCAAGTAGCTCAGCTTAACCCTTGAGAACACCCATCTATTCCACACTGTGTAATTTATTTTCAACAACAAGATTTCTGCTTTGACCACAATTCCAGAATTGCAGGTCAGGACTTTCTCTCAGGAGTCTTGGCCTCGGCCCTGATCATTGGCTGACAGATCTTATTGATCCAACCTACTTGCTCACCTGAATTCTGAGTTTTGCTTGTTGCCATCTTTCTCTGTCAGTGAACTCTGACTGTCAGTCAGGAAACAGCCACCATTGACCTGTCAATTGCCATCCACGTGTCTCTCTCTGTCATCACACTATCATGATGTCATCTTGGTTTTCACTATTTACAGCAAAATCCACACCACAAGCGTTCATCCCACAGTGGGAAAATGGTGGGAAACCTGAGGGCTGCCTAAATGCTCTCCAAATGCATTCTCCATCATTTCTTCTAGGAAAGAGGGAGCGAGTAAGGAGGAAGGATTGTATTCAGAAGGGGAAGGATAATATCCCCAGTGAACATCAACCATGAGTATACTTTCCCCCAGTATTTCTTGAGTCATTAACTGACCAACATTTAAGAAACTATCGAATATTTTAATCACTGAAAATGCACAGAGAAATAACCCAGGGCCATCTTCTCAGGGTGCTCACTGCTCACTGTATTATTTTCCCAGTAACACAGCACTTGCCTGGACTTGTAGTTGGAAGTAGAACACGGTGTAAGGGGATGAGGGGACCTCCCTTCTAGGACCACTCATGACATCTAAGCTGAATCCTGAATATCGGTCGTGGCCATGATAGCAAATAACTGCTGTTGGCAAGTATCTGCCAATAATTGAGTGCAATGTTTCAGAATTGATTTAATTTACAAACAATTATTAGGTTGCATTGTTATTCCCAGTACACAGATTAGCAAGAAGGAAGGAAATACTCAAACTTCCAGCTATTTTGGAGTTACAAGGTTAGCAGTAGAGTGCTTTGTATGTAACAGATTATAAAGAAAAATGTTTAATGAAAGAAAGAACATTACACAGTTCACTCCCTATTTTCTTCTTTATAATCTAACAAGCTGACTGCATATATCTGTTAAAAACGTTAGTTCCAGGTCTTAAGGAGATGGGATCTACTATTATCTTCACACTTCAAACACTGGAGCTCCTTAGCTCCTATGTTCAGTGAAACAGATCAAATAATAATTAGAAGATAAAACTTCAGCTATTATATTCATTAAAACAATAAAAACTGTACATTTTAATTCAAAATACCATTATAGCACCTTAGAAAGTTTCCATCTTAGCACTTTCTAAGGTTTTGTTGAATTTTAAGGAATAAAAACCATGTAAAGCCAGGCCACACATTCTCTGAGAGTGAAAAATTAAAGGTGAAAGTCCACTTACACTTCTTAAGAACATCTAATAATGTCTGCCAAAAAAAAAAAAAAAACACTTATGACTATCATAAACATATTTTTAAACCTGCCAAAAAATAATTACACATAACCATTCTGAAATTGTCTGAATGCCAGGAAAGTCCTTCCACATCCTCAAGGAACTTTAAAGGAAACACTTTAAAATAATGAACTGCCTCCTATTTTCCTCTATTAAATGATTATCTGATGGCAGATACTTGTCGCTTAGTTGAAAGTTAATTATATGATGGGACCACCATTTGGGGAATTATATTCTAATGTCATGCTCACCTAAAAGTAATTTGAATGCCACCTGCTCTTTGGTTCTGAGGATGACATCAGCCACTGCAGAAGTGTCATTAAGAAACATAGATGTTCGCTGAGGTCATACTGAATTGATGCTATAGAATAAGCTAGGGACGAGGACAGCTCTTACAGGAAGAGATTCCATCACCCTGCCCTGCCATGACAGGCACAGATTCCTAAAGAACCTCGATTATTCAATGAAAAGTGATCTGAATTCTAATTTTCTCCTCCAAAACTCTGCTTTGAAATATCAAAAAAAAAAAAAAAAAAAAAAAAGCTATGATTCTCCATTGCCATTCTCCCAGTCTCAGGGTTGAGGATGCAATCTCCCCTATCACAAGGGTGTAATTAATTGAGGTGTAACCATTTTCCAACCTGTGGGGGAAGGTAACAGGTGCAAATTACCATCTGAAAGAGTGATTCATGTCACCAAGACTAACTGCTGACTAGGGAAGCTTAAATCAACCCTATTTGAAGTTCTATTATTTTTTAAATGCTGACAGAGAATCCACACTTACTTACAGCATTGCACAGATAAGATATGCTCCCTGCCCTCTGGGTCTGCCATTTCTGTGAAACAGATGGCAAGATTACAGAATGAACATGGAGAAATGGGCAGAGAAATGACGGTAGATTTTTACAAGCCTAAAAACTCCTGGATGAGCACTACTAGTAGGGGCCCGAGACTTAGATAATAGCAGTTTCTAAGTCCAGCAGTTTATCAGAATTTAGGAAAAGGTACTGAGAAGGTAGTTTTGGGCTGTCCTCATTCTAAAAACATGCTTTTAAAATAATTATCATGTTCCATGCTGTATGTACAATGAACTTTGAAAATTAAACACCTCGACATTTGAATGGACGCTCATATTGTTTACATCATAATTATTGCCCACATATGTTCCTAATGATAAATAATTTCCTTTTTTTAGTTAGGTAATTTGGCTTAGATCTTGAGGTTGTGTATGAAGGAAGATAGTTAGCTGGAGAGAGAAGCATTTCAGGTGCCTCTGAAGGCAAGGAGGGGCAAGGGAGGAAGACGGAGGCAGGAAAAATTAATCAGATGAAGACCATTGAGACAAAACGGGAAGAGCTCAGTTCCAGCTGGATGCGACAAATTTGGACACTATTTAACATAAAAGGAAAAAAGCTACAGGAGAAGTAGCAGCAGGAGGTGAGGGTGAACGTGACAGTGGAGATGGGAACTTCAGGAGGCACCTAGAATGGGCATAAAGCACGGGATGGAGAAACAGTCAAGAAAACAAACAAACTAAGGTGGACCTTGGTTAATTCCTGCGCTGATTGAATTGGCTCTGAAAATGAGGGACGGTTGGAATAGCCAGGATACCAGGAAGTTCGTTTTTAATATCTTGAAATGAGCTTTCAACCTGAAGTTTTGCACGGTTTTGAAGTTCTGACAGAGATTCCAGGTGTATGACATGATGAAATTGAAGTTAGCGAAATTCTATAGCAAAACTAGTTCCACCAGATGTTTCTCTCTGCTCCCATTCTTAGGTTACTGTATTTCTATTTTCAACGAATGTACTTACGTACTACTTTTTTGTTTTCTAAGTGAATATTTCCCCATCTTAAATTTTTTCTTCTTGTAGCTTGAGACGACATAATTGCATACTGTATTTCATTTGCTTGCTACAGATATTATAGTTTGTAAGACCCATTGGGGGTGCATGGTGGTGTCAGCTGTCATCTGCGAAACCCACTACTAGTGGACTAAGAAAAGAATGTTTCTATAGGCTCCACATGACACCAAGTAAAAAAAAAACAATACTCAAAAAACAGAGACCGCTAAGGAAGCTCAAACATCATTGTTATTTTGTATTTTATGTTAATATTTTGGGACAATGTCTTTTGAAAAACATCAGATTTCTGAACTTTACCTTGGAAATGAGAACCATATAAACAGTATAACTTAAAAATTTGTACCCTCATATTAATTTGAAATAAAAACCCCAAAACAACAACAACAAAAAATGTTCAACTCAAAATATACCTCATGTTTGGATAATAAAGAAACAGATACTACTTCAAAATTACTCATCTACGATCATTTTCTGAGTACTTACCAATACAGGGTGCATGAGTTAAGCGTGTTCCCTAACCACAAGTAAGTTTCCAAAGAGGAGAGTCAAGAGGAATCCCAAAGAAAAATCAAAAACACTCTGATGCAAATGACTACCAAAAAAGGCCAACTCTTGATGACAGGAAATAGTCATCACACAAAATCTATTTCTTATATTTTATTACCCATTATTAAATAGATACTAAGATAAAACATTACATCAGACAAATTTCTGATCTTTAATCTCATAAAAATGGACTGTCTCTACATTTAAATTTTGGTTTTAAAATAATTTATTCGGATGACTATCATTTGTAAATTTGATAAATATTATTTGCTCAAAGAATGTGTATTCGTGCTTAAATCAAATCATATGTATATGTTTTTAACTTTTTGTTAAAATAGGACATGGGGATTTCTAAATACATGATATTATTCATAATGTATTCATGTATAATTCTACAATCAGAGGCCAAACTTTTTAAGAAGGGTGTATCATATAATTAAAAAGTTTCTCTGATCTTAAGAAGTTGTTTATTATAGCTTGACACACACAGATAATCATAAACAAATAATTTTACTAAGGCAGATCAAATAAAGCTTTTAAGAAAGTTAATTGAATGAAATAAGTAACTATACCATTTATCTTGATTATTTTGGAAATTAAGCAATAAAACTCATGAGTCACATACAGATATTACAACTACTTATGTGTAATTAAACTAATCACCAAAATGCTATGGCAATAATTAAATATATAATAGAAAGTCACCTCAAAATCAAGAAAGGCTTAAGTTAGAAGAATTCCAGCACTTGCCTTAGGGAATAACAATTGTAAATAAGTCCAAAGGAGACTGACAGATAATAAGTAAGTTTTTCTAACAAGTTATTTGTATGTTTCAAATGCCCTGTTAATTCTTTATAGTGAGAAGGGAAGAAATCTTTGACAAGAATGAAACCTGTTGAATTTTTGAAATAACATTGTTTAAACAATGAAAGTCTTCTTTATACATTTTACTGTATCAGAAGGGAAATATTTTTATTAGGAAGTCTGGGGAAAGCCAAGAACTAAAAATAAAAAATTCCTTAATCAGGTATCAAATTTTGACCACATCTGGCTGTAAATGATCTTTCCAGCCTTCACTTAGCTTATGCTTTTTCACATAATCTAGACTTGAGACCACATAGAATTCCCCAAGGGACTCAAGATGTGCTTATTTATTTATTTTTTAGCCTGTTTTTCTGAGTATTCTTCCTTCTACATAAAGAGATTCTTTATTCTGTGATTGACATTCTTGCTGGCTTGCACTGTGTCAATCTTCACTGGGGGCTGTACGGTGGGTGGCAGCGGCATCCTTTGGTTCTATCCACTAAGTAGTGGCATTTCCCTAATTGGATATATACAAATATCTCTAGACAGTGTTGATGTTTTTTGAGAGGGGTCAAAATTTGTCCTTATTGAGAATCACTGTTTAATCTCTTCATACATGCCTGATAAAATCTTAACCAATCTTCCAGACTTCTATCAAATACCATCTTTCTATCCTCCTTATATACTAACCGCCTATATCTCTCCTTCAAACAACTCCATTTATCTTTTTCTTTCTTCTTTTTTTTTTTTTTTTTTGTGAGACAGAGTCTCAGTATGTTGCCCTCAGTAGAGTGCTGTGACATCACAGCTCACAGCAACCTCCAACTCTTGGGCTTAAGCAATTCTTTTGCCTCCGCTTCCCAAGTAGTTGGGACTACAAGTGCCCGCCACAATGCCCGGCCATTTTTGTTGTTGCAGATGTCATTGCTGTTTAGCAGGCCCCAGTACGAACCTGCCTGGCTCGGTGTATGTGTTCGGCCCCGTAACCACGGCACTATGGGCACCAAGTCAACCCCATTTATCTTGATATTATATTACATATACTTATGTGCAGATCTTATATATGTGTGTGTGTGTGTGTGTGTGTGTGTCAGTCATTAGAAAGACATTTTGTTGAAACCTAAGATCATGCATGTTCTTCCTTGGTTATCTTCAAGAAAGCATTCTTGGAACAAGGTTTTATGCCCCTTACTTCGCGCTCAGACACCATCAAATATTGTTCTGTAATAGTCAACATTATTATAATCACCATGTTCTTTGCCTCCACATCTCTGTCTGTACCGTATCTTTTGAAAAAAGCAAAATCTGATTAGTGTTCATCAATCTGAAAAATGGTGCAGACACCATTTATTCCCTGTTTAGCTTGAAACTGGAGAGTAAGTCATTGCTGTTGAGTTTTGTAATGGTCTTTCCTGTCTTTTCTCTCTGCAGATAAAGTTCATTACTAAACAAATTAGCTTTTCAATTATGGCTTCTAAGCCATAAGTAATTGAAATTCACTGAAACTTTCACAGTCTTTTTTTTCTAGTTGTTCTTTTCTAAGCACCAATAATTTAAAATAAGATGAAATTATGCTGCTCATAATTAAAAATATATGTAAATAAAAATGTAACTTGGCTCTTCGCCTGAAGACACACAGTTTGGATAACAAACTTCAACTTCTTTTTCTTTCCCTCTCTCTTTCCTTTCTTTATAAATCTCTGGCTCAGTCTGGGTAGTTTTTGGAGAGGATTCATAAATGCACAACTGGGGGTTACAATAGGAAGCTGAGAAAATGGCTCCAAGTCTGGCTCTATTATTCGCAAAGAATAATAACGTCCTAGTAGCAAATTGCTGAAATAAGGTCTAAAAGGGAAAACAAATGGAGCGAGTGTGATGTTTATCTAATGCAAAAAGAATGGTCACGCAAGTCTAAAAGAAAAAATGAGGTGAACCAGGAGAGTGATGTTTTCAGCACTTTCCTGCTACTGAAATTGACATACGTGAAGGATGAATGCTCCAGGATGAGGCCTCAAAGAAGACAAAGCAATTGAAGGATACAGTAAAGAATTGCTGAGATTGTGCAACAAGCTGTCTCTTTTAGGACAAGTGAATATAATTAGCAATCTTGCCACTGAATACCTACATGCACAGACACACACTCTTACACACACCCAACCCAGACAAAGCTTATCTTCTTAGTCACAGTCAGAAATACTAATGACTGTGCGGCTATAAATCCACAGTCTGTAGCTCAGCGCCGGGCCTCATAGCCGCTGAGTCATTCATGACTGAACAACTGGGTTTTTCTTCAAGAATACACCACTTCTTGGTTTATTGGAATTGTTTTGTTTTTTAAACTACTTTTGCCTTAGTCTTTGTTTCTCCTTCTTTATTCTTAGAACCTACTTTTTTTTACCAAGGTCTATTCTAAGGGAAGGACGAGACTAATACATCACCCTTACGGACTGTATTTGTGCGCTTGCACCCCGCCCCGGAGATTCAGATTCTACTACTTGTTATCAGATCTTCATCACGAGGCTTGTCTGCTTGCCTGGGGGTTCCAACATTTGTCCAGATATCTCACCCAGCATTCTACTCACTTGGAATTCTGTACAACTTCAGTTAGGATAGAATATGAATTGAGAATAGCAGATCTAGTGTGCAGACCCAACTATGTCTGACTTTAAAGTCTTTTTTATACATCCCTGCTAGTTACATGAGCCAAGGACGGTCAGTTCTATACCACGGTGCTGCCGTTCATGCTGATAATACTGGAGTCACGTTCTCTCAAGGCCTTCAGCTGTGCCTACAGATCTCTGGCTTCTATGCTCCATGCAGAAACCACCCTAATCCAATAATGTTGTTTTAGAATTCACTCACTGCCGTGTGCGGAGACCTCCTGCCATCTGTTGCTATCTGGATCCGTACTGTAGTTAGGACCCTAAGGTCATAATGTTTCAATCTTTGAGATTCCCAATCTTTGGAAACAAACTACCACTTTTAGTTCATGGCTAGTTAACATCGCATGAAGTAAAATAGGCATAGCATCGTCCTTAGTCAAAAAAAAAAGAAAAAGAAAAAACAGGCATGCCATTAATTTGGTTGAATCTGCCAGTGATTCATTAATACGCCTCAGTGTTCTCCCCCCCATCACAAAGACCCACAAAATAATTTGCAACAAAATGTATTAACCAGGCTTTCAAAATCAAAGACATATTTGCTACATTTCAGGTGGTAGAAGACAAAATTCTATAATCAACTATGAAAATTCCTGCCACCTGTGCCAAAGTACATTTCTGCAGCCGGGTGGAATTAGCTCTTCTGAGCATAGTCAATCATCAAAATAAATGGAAGCCACCTAACCAGTTTGGGGATGCTTCTCATCATCCGAGTAATTACTTCTTGTGACACAAGCAATTTTTTCCCACTTTTTTCACAGGTATTACCCTGTCTAACTCTTCAATTTATCCTACAATTAGCTGCCTTAGTTTCTTTCTGCAAGATGAGCGTGTTTTTCAATGTTATTCCTCTCTTGCGTTATCCAACGTGAAGAACTGTAGCTTAAGCGAGGTGAATTTTAAAACATTTTGGTTAAATACCCATAATATTATTCCTAAAGTCTGGGAAATTTTAAAATCAAATTTTTATCTTCCTTTCTTTTGTTTTAAAGGAGATTTTCACATTCAACTAATCAAGTGTGAGTAGAGTGTACTATGTGAACAGTGAAATGAAAAGAAAGGGCTTTTAAATGAAAGACTATAATCTCTTTTAGTCTAAATACAGTCCTTGTATAACACTATATAACCTATCGAAATTATATGTATATGCTCATATGGCTAAGCCATGTCAGTGCACATTATTTTAAGCCACTCAGAGTCAGTACAATACAAAATAAGCATTTTAGCTTAACTAAGAATACTTTCTAGAGTACATCTCTTGTATTTTAAAAGGGAATATTTTAAATTTAAATTAAAATGTATAAAAGGCATAAAATGACCATACTTACTCATCAGTCATCTAGATACATAAAGAGTCAGTATACCTAAAATTCAATTGGCTAATGTAATTTCCACAGGAAATTGAAGCATTTCTTCAGTTAAATTAAATCAAGTTGACAAAATACCAATGAAGGATAAGCAGGATAGATACAAAGCAGGTTAGTTCACGTTGTGAAATACAACATACAGTAATTTGGATGGAGCCAGGAACCAGAGCCCTACTAACTAATAATAATCCCTTTTAATGTCTCATATATACTTGTAGACCGAAAAACATCTGTGAACATTATTAACATATATAAATGAACATACATATGCATGTGTACCTATAAATGTCAATGTTGAAGTTTCCCAGATTTTTTTTTTAAAGAATAATGGAAAATGCTGTAAAGAATAGCTTAGGATACTTTATTAAGTGCTCGGATAACTAAGTTATTTGATCAAACGCAAAGTGAAATTTCCCCCACACAGAACTTAATGCCTGTTTGTGACGAGGTTCCCAGGACGCTTAGCTAGCAATTTAAAGAGGGGGATTAATTTAGCTGCTTCACAGGCCTGAGCCCAAAGGCAGTCAGAGTTGGATCTGGTAAAGATTAATTCATCTTCCTAGTCAGGAATGCTGGAGCTGGTTTGCCTTATGAAAAATCATGAAAGTTCTGTGGGACTAGGGTAGAAGATTCTTGTGCAATAATTGCATCTGATTAGCCTTTTGAAAAATTCTTAGCTATAGATGGTACCTTCTTACTCTCCTGTTTATTTAAAATGCAATAATTTGAAGCCCTTGGGAGTATACTATCCATTAGATTACTTTTATTGCTTAACAAAATTATGAATCAACCAAAGTCAAAAAGTACTGTGACGTCCCCAAAAGCATTTATTTTGATGTGGCCGTGCGGTACGAGCAGAAGTCCACTCACAGTGTGTAAGTGTGCGCTAGTGCGTAAATGTGCACGCTGGTTGGTGGTTTAAATGTGTTCCCCACCACCACCAAAGGAAAGTCAAATAATGCAATATATTTGGGGGGGCAAAAATAAGAGTTATTACAAATATCAGTAATGTGCAGAAACCTTCAATTCTGTGGATGCCAAGGTGGCAGAATGTTGTGTCCCAAAGAAAGAAAAGGAGGCAGGCAGAAAAGCGTGTGTGCTAATACATATTTGCTCACAGACACACACACTTGGAGCTTTAAAGGGAATACATAAAAATTACGCTGCAGACAATATCTTTATACAAATTTATCATAGCATCTGTCAGCTCCATAATATGTTCATAAAACTAGAGACATGTGTCGTAACAGAATGCTCATTTCGGTGTGCCCACTGCTGTTATCGCAACTTCCCTGGCTGCTAGTCTGGCCGTCCTTGATCAGATCACATAGCCTTAGGAATCCTTGTTAATTCATGTCCACATCAAAATGTGAAGTTTGAATACAGCAGAGGAACAGCTGGTGGTGCAAAGTTAAAGGGAAATTATAACTGTATTTAGAAAAATAACTCAAATAGAACGTCTACAGTTGGAAATCAAGGAAAATCTCACAGATGAGTGGACAGGAAGAGAAAAAAATGTAAGGTTAATGAGTTATTGATAGAGGTCTAATCATAGCAAACATTTGGTTATACCAAAGTCAATGAAAACTCAATACTACATGGAATTTCTCAGTACTGGCACTGTAAGACATGCCAGATAATAGTTCTTTATAAATTTCCTGATACATACTCATTAATAACTATAGCTATGTGAAATTCTAGAAACTTCCATACTTCAGAAGCGGTTGTTGTCTAAAATCGTTGGTACCTTATCTGTTAAGCATTACTAGTGTTTTGGTCCTTACATCCTGAAAATTTTTAATATTGGCCACAAAGATTTTAATAAAGAATGGATTTTTATATTATTGATATTTTCAGTGGGTGCTATGAAATATATTCTTTAAGGTTTACCTTTACAAAGACTAGACTTCTAAATTGAAGTCTTGTAGCTGGGCACAATGGCTCACACATGTAATCCCAACAGTCTGGGAGGCAGAGACAGGTGGATCACTTGAGCTCGTGAGATTTAGATCAGCCTGAGCAAGAGTGAGACCCTCCTGTATCTAAAAAACTAGCCGGGCTTTGTGGCGGGCACCTGTAGTTCCAGCTACTTGGGAGGCTGAGGCAAGAAGATCACTTGAGCCCAAGAGTTTGAGGTTGCTGTGAGCTATGGTGCCACACCATTCTATTGGGGGTAACAAAGTGAGATTCTGTCTCAAAAATAAAATAATAAAATAAAATACAGCCTTAATTAAATTTGTTAGGGTTGGAATCTGTGAAATAATGAAGAAACTAGATCTTTATATATTTGGAAAAGAACAAGAAAAACATAAAATGTATATTTGGGGTTGTAAGTATAGAGTGAAAGGAGAGATTTTAGAGATATTTCTCAATAAAGAATAGGCAAATGGGAACATTTCTGTCTTCATTCATCTGTTAACTACCTGTAGTAATTAGGAAATAAATCATCCACTTCAACACAATCTCACAGATCTGCTTGGTACTTAAAGAACAATAGGAGACTGTGCGTCCTTGTAAGTGGGATCAAAACATTTCAGCTAAATGACAAGCAAACAAAAAATTCCTCCAAATACTTAACACTCTTTGCCAGAGTTGGGATTCCTTCCAGTTCTTAGTGGAATGACATTAAGAACCAAGTCACTCTCCTAACGCTGTTTGTACCCTAATGGCCAATTCATTTAGCTTTTCGTAGCAGAAAATCAAGGGCAGATGCTATGCAAGATGTTAAATTCTATATGTGAGAAAATTTCTCTGAAAATCCCGTGAAGTTTGTGTGAACCTTTCCTTTTCTTGGACACCTCCTGAGAAAAAATGGCATAGAATTGTGCATTTCATGGTACAAGCCAAAAATGTAACAAATATTATCAGCATTGTAAACAAAATCACCATTTCTGAGTAAGATTATGTATCATACACCATTTTCAGATTTAAAAAGTCACCCAAAGCCAAAGTACTCACTAGACTTTCCTTAATCACTATCAAGTAAGTAAAAGCACATGTTCTTTCTCCGAGTAATTCTGCTATAGGGGGTAGTTTCTTTCTTTTTTTTTCTATTATTAAATCATAGCAGTGTACATTCATACTATCACGGGGTACAGTGTACTGTTTCTGTATGCAATTTGAAATACTTTCATCCAACTGGTTAACATAGTCTTTTTCTTAGTTATTGTGTGAAGACATTTATATTCTACATTTAGAGAGATTCACATGTACCCTCATAGGATGAACTAGGGGGTAGTTTCAAAACTGGATGCTTTGAGAGGCCCTGGGAAGTGAAAAGCTAATGTGGTAATGATGGGACATGCCCCCCAGCTAGACATGCCCACCCAGTACTGGACACAAACAGGGACATGCTGGTACTGACTCTGACGTTTATTTGTGTCATAATCCAGATTTATAATAACTTCCTGAGCTTCAAGTTCTGCATTTCTTCAGCGAAAACAGCAAGAATAATTGTATTACCAACATGTGCCATTAGTGAGAGCCTACCATGTTTTAGACTCGGTACCAGGTATGCTACATAATCATTCCTAATTTTGTCAATAACCCTGTTACAGGTATCATCATCCTAATTTTGCACAAATACAGAAACTCATGCTAAGGGAGAAAAGAAAACTAAAATATAAGTAATATCTACTTTGAAGGCGTTTCAGATAGTAAAGGAAGTCATGTTTCATTCCATGATTAATAAGGCACTCTGGGCTCTATGCTCAGTGGTTAGGGCGCCAGCTACATACTCCGAGGCCAGTGGGTTCGAACCCAGCCCCAGCCTGCCAAACAACAATGACAACTACAAACAAAAAGTAGCCAGGCGTTGTGGCAGGCGCCTGTGGTCCACCATATTTGGGAGGCTGAGGCAAGAGAATCACTCAAGCCCAAGAGTTTGAGGTTGCTATGAGCTGTGATATCACGGCACTCTACCCAGGGTGACACAGTGAGAGTCTGTCTCAAAATAAATAAATATAAATAAAATAAGCCTCTGGGGGGGGGGTGATGTATATTCTTCAACCACTATTCTCCACAGTTCTCTACCCAACTGTGCTCTGCTAGAGTATATTGTTCTTCAAAACAAAACTCTCTTCAAACAAATGGTCACCCACCCATATCACAGAAACTAGCATTTCAAGGTTTTAACGCTTTTCTTACTGACAAGTGGCAATCCATGATCCCACCCAGATGGGCATCCGGGTTTCCAAAGCCTCTGACAGTGCTTCCCTTCTGTCTCTGTGCCACAGCGTGTGCCACTCCCTGACCTTGATTTCTACGCCATTGTTTTTGCTGGATTTAGAACTCTCTCCTTTATATGCCTCTGATAATCTCCTTCGTGTTCAACTCCTCTTAAATCCTGAGTGTGATTTCTAGGAGTTTTATTTCGGATTCCGTCTGTCTTGGCTTCACTGTAATCTAGGGCAGAGAAATCCTTTAGCATCTCTTTTGTACATAGTCATTCTTCTGTAATTCTGAAATAAAATTCTAAGGAAGGTTAGGAAGAAAAAAGGGGAAATTTGACCCTTCCATGAACATAAGGGAACAAGGTAATGAACGGTCTTACCAAATTTCTTCTGTGCTTATAAAGCTTTTCGTTCTTGCACACATATTATTTCACTGACTCCTAACAATAGTCCTGCAAATGAAGAATTCTCCTCAGTTTTATTTAAGAGTAATTTTAGGTTTAGGAAAAGAAATGTTGAAATGATACTGGATACTGCTAATTAGTGATACAGCAGGAATTTGATTCTGGTCTGCCTGACTATAAAATTCTTGTTTCTCCCGGCAATTCTCTTAGAAGAAGGAGGTTCAGATGCCAGGATAAGAATAGAGATAATGGAATATATAATACACGCAGGAGCCTCAAACTGAGTTCCACAGTCTATTTTTACAACCTCCAGACCACTTTAAACCATAGCCGGCCTCCATGCAAACAGCAGTTCTACACTTGCCAATAATCAAATCCGAATGTGAGAATCACAGACTGCTATTTCCAACCATATCAACTTTGCCAATTAAATGCTGTCCTGTTAGAACTTGACCTCAGCCCCCAGCCCAGTATCTCCTTGAATTCAGAAGTGCCATCTTAATATTTCCTTGTTTCCATGTCCATTGCAAACATTGGCCAATTTATCTTTCTCATTTGCCCTCCTTACTCACTCAAGCCCCTTGTTCTAAGCCCTCCCTACTCACTCAAGCCC
>NW_003852545.1:3725206-3730462 GCF_000181295.1 Otolemur garnettii
TAAGCCCTCCCTACTCACTCAGGCCCCTGTTTTAAGCAAAGATACCAGGCAAGGTTAACCTGATTATCTTACTTCCAATTCCAGTTTTTCCTTTATCTTTCCTGTTCTTTTCCTTCTCCACTCTTGGCCTATTTTACCTTTATTTTCCTTATCACCCTCATCATATTCTACTTTCTACTGACACTTACGGTACTTACAGATGTGCTACAGTAGAACCTCTGTCAGTTGACCACCCAATGGACTGTGACAAAGTGGTCAACACACACAGGTGGTCAACGTAAGGACTCGGTTGACTGGACTGCTATGTATGTGTGGTCCTTGAAAATTAGGTCAACTTGAGGAGGAGGTCTATGTAGGGAGGCGGTCAAATACAGAGGTTCTACTATATTTGTATTCTTTTTTTTTTTTATTATTTTGAGACAGAGTCTCACTTTGTCACCCTTGGTAGAGTGCCGTGTTGTCACAGCTCACAGCAACCTCCAGCTCTTGGGTGTAGGCGATTCTCTTTACATCAGCCTCCCGAGTAGCTGGGACCCAGGCACCCGCCAGCATGCCTGGCTATTTTTTGTTACAGTTTGGTCAGGGCCAGGTTTGAACTGCCGTCCTCAGTATATGGGGCCGGCACCCTACTCACTGAGCCACAGGTGCCGCCCTCCTGTATTTCTGAAAGGCAAGGTCTAAGTATGATTCAATGTTATTTCTCTCAAGGCCTAACAGGACAGCCTACACCTAAAGGTTTGCAATCAATACTCATAAGATAGAGATAAGCTAAGTATTCATATGTTCTTTTCTTTGGGAAAACTTCCGGTAGGAATGGGGGAGAATTTAGACACTCCACTTACCTCTCGAGATGACAACCTGATTTACACTGGAAATGTCTGTATTCAAATAGCATTTCGATGTCTGTGTGGTCTATCTTTGATCCAAGAGCATGAGTTTATTAAATAAACATATAAGCAACACACAAAATAGGCATTATTGTTAATGCATTCTTCCATTTTCCCACCATGCTCCAGAGAATGTTTTGCCTCATTACCTAAATAGATTTAATGATACAGTAAGCAGAATTATGCACAACAGAACCGAGCACTAGGAACTTTGGAGCTTACAATGTGAATTTTTAAAGTCATTACCTACTCTACCATTAGCAATAATCATCATCAACTGTGCAAAATCACAAAACCTCCACAGGGCTAAGAAAACCTTTACCAGTAAACCTAGGAGTTGTTTTCCATGTGGAACACATGAGATTCATGAAAAGTATTATTAATCCCCAAAGGGCACCCACATACAATCAGTTGCAAACAGAGTCTGTTGCTATTGAAAATCAAAAGCCTCATTACTATTAAGAAGCCTCTGCAGTTTAAACAGTGATTTCCATAAAAGGTAATTGAAAGGAAGTCCGTGTTTCACCTGTTTGTATGAAAATCATTCTTCCCAGAATATCAACGAGGCAAAATAAGACGTGTTGAGTTTCCTAACCTGTGTTCACGTTGTAATTTCAAATTTCAGAGCAACTGAAGTTTTTACTTTACAAAGATGAAAGTTACTGTTTTGCTTTTGTTTTGTATTTGTTTCCAAAGGAAATAACTTTCTCAGTACATTTTCTTCTTCTGTGATAGCGGAACCATCATCTCCATGCTCAGGCCTCTAGACTAGACCATATTTCCCTACTTCTTTTGAAATGAGAGGTACTCATGGAACTTCTGAAATGAGAGGTACTCTTGTAACTATGAGACACTTCTACGACTGACCCACTAAAAATACATTGGTATTGTGCTGCTTCTTATCTCTCTGGGGACCAGAAAGGATTTCAAAGTCTTGGGAGCAGGGACTAGAAAAGACAGAACCTGGATTGCTGAGTCCCACAGAAAATCACCCCCACACTGAATTACTACAGAAGCAAAAAATCCAAACGTCTGTTGTTTTAAATCAGGAAAATTCTAGGGCTGTTTATGATAGCAGTTAGCCCGTGTTGACCAAGAAAAGTTCAGAAATGTTTTTTTCAAAGAAATACAGTCCTTTCATTTAATTAAAATTTCTTCCTAGCTTATTTTGATCAGAGACTATTCCCCCAAAGAACGTCTGCAAGGAGAATGGGGAAATTAAGATTTTTCTTTGTGCGGTGATGGATCTAGTTCATGTTAGTTATAACGTGCGTCTCCCTAGGGGCTGTGTGAGCCCACTTGAGAAAACAATTGAAAGTGTTCTAATGAATTAGACGTAATGGCATCTAATTCTCTGGGCTTAATGCCATTGGAGAACCTTAGCCTATTACTTAATCAACAAAACTGTCAAATGTAATCAAGACTGGTTTTTTTTTTTTTATTTTCCCACACGTAGTTTATCTTATAGACTGATTAAACACGTTTAATTATTTGTTGTTCCTGCATCCTTAAGAATATTTTCCTAAAGGGTTCTTTTTCATTTTTAAATGTAAGCATAACAAGTATTTTCTCCTGAAGCACACAGATATCTTACTTGAGTTCTACCATTCAGAAGGCCAAATAAAGGAAGAGGAGGAGCAGAGAAAAAGCCCAATCAATCTGGATAAGAATCTTTGCACACAATCAGTGGGTAGAAATCAATGTGACCCCTAATCAAACATGGATTTCACAGTGGGAATATATACAGTCCCGCATCACTCAAACAAATGGCTAGTCTTACTGTGAAATGTAGTAATTAGGCCTGGATTGCATTTGAATTAAAGCAGACAGAATCCTGCTGTTAATTTACTAAACCAGGACTGCCGGGGTGTTATAGCTTACGCCATGTTACAGAAGACAAAGGGTTTAGTTTCTGAATCCACATCTTTCTTCAAACCTGTCCTGGAGTACTTCCTGGCTCTCTCATTGTTTTCTTTGTTCTGGAAGCTAACAGTGGATACTGGAGAGAAGTTAAGAGGACTTAACAATTGCAGTAACATCCAAGTTGACTGTTCGGTGGTGGAATAGAACTTGATTTGCCTGGAACATGTGAGCAGCTGCTTCCCTATCCAGTTTCTCTCAGTGTCTCTAAACTACTCATACCAGCCCCAGGCCCCACACAAACACACACACACAGGGTCGTGGTCACACACCTTGACATAAAATCCAATTAATAAAAGGCAAATGATTTCTTATCTTTATAGAGTTTGTAATCACTGAATGGTAGACTGCTCAGTAAGACCCTTCTTTCTTACCTGTTTTTTTTTCTGATGAATGCCACTGTTGATGTTGACACTTAGTTTTTCCAATGTTGAAACAGAAATATAGATTATAAATTAGGTGAGTTTGTGTTTGTTTCTATGGGGTACACAGGATCAATGGATTATGGAGGTCTGTTTATTATTTACTTGGATACATTTACATTCCTTCATTTTAATTAACACCAGGCCACGTATATCTTTAAGTTTATGTCCATTTTGTTTGACAAACAGTTTTCATGATGCAAAGGTTCCCTTTTGGTTATAAATATGTTCACCTTCTTTCCTTCTGTCATCCTAAGAGTTTCCTTCAGCTGCCTTCTCTTGACACACCAGGTATTACTCTTCCAGGAGTAATGGAATCACAATATGTGAATATGTGTGTCCATCTGCATGTGTGCACACATGTGTGCGTGTTTGATGGACATTTCTTCTCCTGTAACTGTGACCACCAAGGAGGCAGGGATCCTATTTCTTTGGGCTCACCCCTTTATCCCCTGGCCTGGAGGACAGAGACTCACACAGAGTAAAGTCCCATCAACATTCTTCCTGAATAAATAAAATCATGCTTTTTAATTTTGGAAACCGCTTCTATTTTCCAAAAATAGAATTCCAGCAAATCCTTTTTTAAGATTATATATTTAATTTTATAGATCCGTTATAATTTACGTAACGACGACTGCATATAGACATTTACCTTTTTTTTTTCTGTGCAGTTACCTACAATTATGTAATAAACACTAACGTATACGCACTTTGAGTTTGTGAACTAAAATAAAATCTTACGTCTCTCATTCTGCCAAGTCCCAGTGACTGACTGACTGACTGTACCTCCTCTTGGCCAAGAGGATCCCCAAACTGAGTTGTTGTCCGTGAGAAAGGAGATCAGACTCCTCGCGCCCCCTCCCCTTCTTGGAGATGTCCTCTGTGACTCACTAACAGGCCTACTGCTATTTAAGACCTATCTGCAGGTCCTCAATTTGCATGAAACCCACTTGAGTCAGTGGTACTTCCTCTCTAACGATCTTTATCTGAGGCTTTCCTTTTCACTGTCTCCTGGTCTTTTAGACGAAGCCCAATTCAGCTAACTGTCAGCTATGGAATCTTTACACCCTGGAGGAGGGACACAATTATAAGAGGGATTCTGCCTAACAAATGCAAACATTGTAACCTAATTCTCTGTACCCTCAAATTAACCTTAAACAATAACAAATATTTTTTAAAAAGAATCTTTAAACCCACCTATCAGCTGTCAGTCCTTCCTACTTCTACATGTTCCACCCTTTGGGACCAAAGCAATGCAGGGTTTCCTCGCATTGATTTCTGATCTCACCTGTAATTCCCGTCTCCCTAAAATGCATAAAACCAAACTGTCCTCCCACCACCAACTGTCCACTTGCTGAGGCTTCTTGGGTGTGGCTCCAGGACATGTCTCCAAATTTGGTTCAGTCTAAACCTTAAATTATCTTCTGAATATGGCTTCTTTCCTGTTAACAAGTTCTTGTCTAAATTCATCTTAGGATATATCCCTCACTTTGGAATGCTTGGTCAATAGTCTTATATACTTGCCTGTGATCCATAATTCTGACTATATCACCACCTTATTAAAGGTTGTGCAGATTTATACATTCTCACCCAGTATAAATCACAGTGCCTATGTATCTTCACGTTTATCAATACTGCATACTGCACCTATAATTTCACCTTTATTATTATGTGGGGGTAAATCCAGAGTAGAAATATTTTAATGCTTCCCTAAATCCATGGGATATTTTGATTATTATTATTTTTTAAGACAAAGTCTCCCTATGTCACCTTGGGTACAGTGCTGTGGTATCACAGCTTATAGTAGCCTCAAGCTCTTGGACTTAAGCGATTCTCTTGCCTCAGCCTCCAAAGTAGATGGGACAACAGGTGCCTGCCATAATGGCCAGTTACTTTTTGGTTGTAGTTGTTGTTGTTTGGTAGGCCCGGGCTGGGTTCAAGCCCACCAGCTTTGGTGTATGTGGCTGGCGCCCTAGCCACTGAGCTACGGGCACTGAGCCCATTTCCTGATTTTTAAAAATATTTTC
>NW_003852545.1:3730482-3735022 GCF_000181295.1 Otolemur garnettii
GGGGCCAGGTTTGAACCCACTACCTCCAGTATATGGGGCCAATGCCCTACTCCTTTGAGCCACAGGTACCACCCTATTTTCAAGGATTTTATCTTGAAAAATATGTCCTGCCCTTTAATGAAATTGATAAGAAAAAGTTTGTCAAAACAAATACATGAGCAGATTGCCTTGAGTTTTGTCTGGTACTATAAATGAGATGCTGCAAATTATCAGTGGAGTTAGATGGTGTAACCATGTGGTGCAGATTTGGGCCCAATTTGTAAATCTAACAAAGTACGCATGACTTAAAAACAAACTCTTTAGCTCGAATCTTATAGGAATGCAGGATACAACAGGCATTGCTTCGAGGCTTCACTTTTATTTGCGGAATTATAAATGAACAAACAAGAAAAACAGAAAACTAGATGTTGCATATAGGTCATGAAGTAAAAGACATTGCATAGATCCCTTGTATGGGGCAGGTATAGGGCACGTCAGCTGAAGTGAAAAGATCCTGAGAAAACACTGGTGACAGCAGAGGACAGGGCTGAAAAGGATCAGGAATGTTGTCTTGGGCAAGGGTAGTTCACCTGTACCTATTAATTCGGTTTACAGGGACATTTGGATTTTGATCAGAATTTATTTTTCCCCGAATTACATTGGTGAATATTTCCTTTTATTGATATGGCTGAACTAAAAATAAAACTGAGATAGCTGGTGAGATAGGAAGAAACTCAAGTCAAACTAAATATATCGGAATTTTGCAGGAGAGAATTTTCATTATCCTGTCAATCATCACATGCTGATAATCTTCTTTCCCAGCCTTTTCACCAAGTTAATTAAGATTTCCAAATATTCATAAGACTGAAAAATGCCAAAGGTTTGAAACATAAAGTTTCACGCTTTGATGTTACAAATCTGGAAATTATTAAAACTGTCTAATTTATAATTAAAACAGGGCTGAAATTGGCTTGAAGTTACTCAGGTAAATGGAAAGTTTTATTGCTGTAACGTTGGGTAGACATATTATTTATATTCATTCTCACACAGCAAACCAAAGTCTCCTGTATTAGTAATCGCCCTTGCGTTCTGCTATCATGAACTTCTTATATAATATGTTATCATCCTTGCGCTGTACTCAAAGAGGGAGTCAACGTACCCTTAACTCTAAAATGAGTTCCTTATTTGTTCTGACCTTTAGCAAAGTATCAGTTTCCTCTTAGTTTTTACCTTTCCATACTGTTTTCACGATAGCAACCAATCAATTAGACCATACTGCTTTTGTTAGACAATCATTATGGCCACTTTTGGTGGCAGTGGCGGTGATGGGGTGTGTGCATGTATGCTTACATTTGCATCTACACACATGTGTGTGTAAAATCAATCATTATATCGTAAGCTCCAGACAGGAAAAGATCGTTTTACTTAATTTATTCTACCCAGTATATCCTCACTCAGTCAAATAAGTGACTCCGAGTGCCATTGCAAGTTGTGTGTTGGGAGCTGTTAATTCTGCCTTCCCAGACATACGGGTTATGTGAATGAAGACAGCCACCAACGTCCTTGCTACCTCTGAGGTTACCTTCCAGCCCTTATCACAGTGTTGTATAAAGAATACGTCAAGATTATATTGAAAAAGAATGATCCCAAGAACATCTATTAATTCAATTTTGCATTAGTTGTATAAGTTATGTATGTTTTGTGGTTTAAAGGCAATCAAATTGATCAAATTAAAAATAGAAGTTTGGGAGACAGCAAGTTTCAGACTCTGCCGCAAAGGAAAAAGTGCATCCTAACTGCTTTTTGGATGGCTTTACCACAAGGTCACACGGCCACCACTTTTCTTGAATGGCTTCTCACATCAACTAAGTGAATGTTCCTGTCACATACCATCTAGAAGAGTTCAATGTTATAAACAAGACAAATATAAAACATTTTTTCTCTCTCCCACACACACACATATACACACACACAAACAACCAATACCCTCACCCCGTAAAACAGTCCTTATACTCAATTATTTGCCTTGACAAAGAGAATATTGGGATAGTTCATGTCACAGTTTTTTCCACTATTCTATATGAAAATAGCATAAAAATTTACTTCCTACCTTACAACATAACACATGAGAGCTTTCTAACTCCTTGCAAAACCACTGCATTCCATGGAACCCAGGGCACCATTCCCCGTCTATGGGAATAGCGCCCCCTGGAGTGCATAACCAGTGGCTGAGCCATGGGTTTAGATGATGGCACTTCCTCCTCTCCTTCCTAATGTAATCAATAGGAGTGTTCTGCCAGAAAATTTGTCTTTTCAATTACTTCCTTTGCAAGCTCCTATAGTAAATCATATGCTTGTGAAAATATCAGGAGTCAATTTTTCATAAGAAATTATTCAAAAACACCCAAAAGAATGTCTTAAAGTCAAATCTGTTTCTCACTCAAAGCACTCTACCCACAAGTGGTTTTAAAGATCCACATCACCCTTGCAATCTAATACTTGCAAATGTGTGGATATTGCATTACCAATTATAGATAGACGAGTATATATTTTCATTGAGTCATCTGGGAATTTAAACATGTTTTACACATTAACTAGAAACTATAAAAAAGAATCTGAACACTGGCCATTAATAGGTGTTACTTTACTATCCTTGGACATTTGAAAACCACTTCATTACATTTTTGCAATAATTGGCTGGGTTTGGCAGGTGGAATGCTAGCCTCGAATAGTTTAATTGCATAAAATAAAATGGATTATATGACACCCACCCACAACTCCAAGCCCATCTTTTCTGTCGCCAGCAGCTATGTATCCTGGTAACCACACTACAAAATTAATCTGTGAAAATTAATGATTGCACACAAGAACATAATTAGTAAATTTAATTCCAAAATAAATTTATGTTAGGTTTTGTCATTTTAGGTATTAACTAAAGTCTGTTCTTAACCATGTGATCTGTAATTCAATTAAGCATTTCTAAAGATTCTCCTATGGATAAGGTGTTATTACGCTACACAGTCTAGAAAGGAAAAACAGAACAAACACTGTCACTACCTTTAAGGAATTTATGATACAGGGCAGGGGTGAGTCATGCTGACGACCCATCCACTGATAGTTTACTCTACTATAAGAGACTGTGTTGAGTGATAGAATGCAGGAATGGTTTGAAAAGGCATATCGGGGAGTTGAGAGACAAATTCTGGGCAATGTTTGATTTTAAAATAATTAATGGCGGGGGTTTAATTTGTAATGGGTCTTCATGGAGACACAAGGATTTGCCACGCCATGCTTGTAAAATACGCTTTGTATACATTGTCATGGCAACCCTTGATTGATAGGGACAGCGTGTTGTATGGTTTGTGTTATGTATTTCCATTTGACAGACACATCTTACTTATGATGTCAATAAAACATCTGAAACACACTGGGAGTCGTCATCTGGGTATTCACAGCGCACCTCTCTGAGGCCGTATCACACAGCTGTCAGGGACTTGGCATTTCATCATGAAGTGAGATGTGGATTCGATTTATTTGAACAATAAAGCACCTGATACTTGGCTGAGTTTATGCATTTTGAATTCCTGACAGAAAAAGACAAGGGCAGGAAGGTGGAGCTACTTCCATTATGAGGAAGAATAGGTACGAAATCTAACAGAACTCTCTGCTTGTAAGCCTGGAGGGCCAGCCCCGGATGCACACTCAGCTTCACTGAAGGTGCTGAGCTATCATCCCTGATGTCCTGGCCAAACACAATTTCCTGGAGAAGAAACCTGCTCACATTCAGACATACATAGGTACACATTTATTAATTTTATTAATTCATCCAATACATACTGATTGTCTTTGATGTGGGATGAAAAATAATTTCTCCCTTCTCCCTTTAGTTTACATTCTAGTAATGGGACACAAATAAGAAACAAACCAAAATAATAAATAAGTATCAATTAGATAGTGATATATCTGGTGCAGGATAGTTAAATCGGGGGAGATAATTGAACATAACTGAGGAGCCAGACAGGCCTCTGTAAAGGGCCCTTTATCGGAAAATGAAGTGATATTCCCAATCTGACAGGTCGTCTTCCTGTGATATCACCTAAGAACAGTAGAAATCATTAGACATTTCAGTTTTCAGAGTTTTCTCTACATTGTTGGGTAGTGAGAGAAAAAATCTATTCTAATGTAATATTTTGAACGTAACTACTTTTTAAAACAGATAATCAATGTGGAATTGCCAGATAAATGTGTTTTCCCCCAAACTGGTTTTTGGGCTGTTGTTTTCTGTTCTAGGCTATCCCTCCGCCCAGGCCCACCAGTCCTGCCCCATCCGCTCCTTTCCATTTTTTTTCCTCTGTCTGCTTGTATGTTCTTTTCTTTTTTCCCAAACTAAAATCCCGGTAGGTATCACACAAGCTGCTTATAATAGAGTAGCTACAAAAACAAATAATTTCAAAATACATGGGCATAAGCCTTTTTGGTAATGGCACAGAAGGGATTTCAGATGACCATCTGAATCTGGAATCACTCCTGTATTTCATCAACAAAAGTCTTATTTTTCCTG
>NW_003852545.1:3735777-3752825 GCF_000181295.1 Otolemur garnettii
TTTTTCTTCCATTCTTGGGATACTTTGCTAAGAAGAATATGTTCCAGCTCCATCCATGTAAACATGAAGGAGGTAAAGTCTCCATCTTTCTTAATGGCTGCACTATGCACCCCAGCTGGGTTTTGCTGTGAAATTTAAATAGGCCACTCTTCCTTTTCCCCACAGCAATGCCCACTTCTGGATACATCAGGACTTCAAATGAGTCTATGCTGTATTATGTACTTCAGCGCTGAAGAGAAAACTTTCTCTGCCCCAGATCGTAATTCCAAGTGCCTATTTTACTCAGAAGTCTTCATGAGGTTTTCATTTTTGTAGGATTCCTTTAAAAATATTAACTTAAATTCCTAAGATAATTAGCTACAAATCATAGCCTACCCTGGAAATCCCCAGGGAGGGAAAAAAAATGTTCTACTTACAAGAGGTTATAAATAACATGCATGCCAGTGTAACAGAATGGAAGTCAATGTGACAGGAACATGTTTAAAAATATCATTTATTCTACATGTAAATTATAAAATACCAGAATTGTTCCATCTTGTCTCCAAGCCAGGGCCCCACCTTGCCCTATATCCTTCACAATTATAAAACATATAACAAGCATATGGAATGGATGTGAAAAATAAGTTAAAATCATTCTTTATGTATATTATTATGGTCCCTTTTCCCAGAGACAGAACATGCCATAGATATTTAAAGTATTCATTAAATAGACATAAATACTTCTCCACATGCCTCCATAGCTGTTCTTTTCTTTAAAGTTTCCTTTCTTTTCTGTTTTAAATTAGATAAAAAGAGTTGGAAAGCAATGCTTTGTATTCTACTAAAACAATTTCTTCATTTAGGGTTTTAAAAAATTATGTAATTTTCCTGGGTGGATTCATACGAGAGTCTACTTTTTCTTCTATAGAGAGACCCTATCAGAAGTAGCATACTATATCCATTTACCAAATGAAGGATTTTCATGCCAAAAAAAAAAAAAAATTATTGAGCAGCTATGTCGTTCAAGGCCCAGTAAATAAAAAGACTATTTCAAAGCACCAAGTGTTAAGTGTGGACGTGTGTGCATTGAGTGCTGCTGTTCTGTTTTTCTAGAAGGAGGTAGTTTGTGATGAACATCAAGGCATTTCATATATTTAGTTCCCAGAAGACAAATCAGGCAAAAATAAGACAGTATGACAAATTCTAATAATATCATTATCACTTATATAAGCCTGAAAGGGGACCTTTTTGTTCTTTTTGTTGTTTATTTGGCTTATTGGAATATTTACCGATTTTTATCTTTTGTGTTTTCAACATAGCTAAAAGGAACTCAAGCTAGAGAGATGGGTGTGGGTTTCTTGTGACGAGACTATTTTTCTTGGGTTTTTTTTTTTTTTTTTTTGAGACAGTCTGACTTTGTCCTCCAGGCTAGAAAGTGCAGTGGTACAATGGGGTCTTCATAGCTCTCTGCAACCTCAAACCACTGGGCTCAAGTGATCCTTCTCCCTCAGCCTCCCAAGGATATCGCCAAAAGGCATGCACCACCATGCCAATTATTTTTTTTCTGTTTTTAGTAGAGACAGAGCATCACTCTTGCTCAGGCTGGTCTTGAACTCCTGCACTCCAGGGATCCTCCCACCTCGGCCTCCCGGCGTGCTGAGATTACAGGTATGAGCCATTCTGTCCAGCTGACCATATTCTTTTAACTCATTATCACAACTGTCAAAAGAAAACACTGATGTTTTCAACCTATAGTTAGTGTGTCTAATAGGATGATGTGGTGCTGAATCAAATTTTGCTAAGTCATTTAATGGCCTAATAAATTATAGAGTACGTTATTTTTAACAAATGCATATGTAATTAAAATCTTTACCAAGCAAGGATGCTACACTAAAAATAATGATTCCTTTGTATTGACTTAAATGACACTATTCTTCATAAACTAGACCTTCAGAAATCATTATGGCATAATAACCACGTTTTCAAAAATGTAGAAAATGTTACATTTTCTATAAATGATCTGCAAGTTTCTGGGAGTATAGTCTTGAACATCCATTTTAAGTACATGAACTGTGTTTACAGATTTTAACTGTGGTAGCGATCTGGTAGCTAATTATTATAAAGTTGGGAGCTGATTAAACTGTACTTTGTTATTTATTTTTTTTAAATTTTGGACTACTCATGTGTGCCCCTTGTCTTTTCTATGGTTATCATTACATGCTTCCCACTGAGTTCCTGACTTTAAATTTATGCAAATATTAAAACATGTCTTTTTTTTTTCTTTTTGAGTCAGAGTCTCAAGCTGTTGCCTTGGGTAGAGTGCATGGCATTATAGCTCACAGCAACCTCCAACTCTTGGGCTCAAGTGATCCTCTTGCCTCAGTTTTTTGTATTTTTAGTAGAGACTGAGGGTCTCATCCTTGCTTAGGCTGGTCTTGAACCTGTGAGCTCAAGCAACCTACCCTCCTCAGCCTCCCGGAGTGCTAGGATTACAGGCGTGAGCCACTGTGCCTGGCCATTAAAACACGTCTTAATTGCAAGGATGAAAGAACAGAAGGGAACAAGAGGGGTGGGGGGAGAAATGGCCCTAAAGCCTGGGAATAAGTTGCAAGTATCAGTGATCAGCCTGTAATCCAAGAGACTTCACTAGACACTTACATGATAGGAAAGGAGCCAAAAATCCGTAATAAAAGATCCATGTTGAATTTCACAAACAGACCAAGTTCCAAAAATAGTGCCCACGTTTCAACTGACATACGGAATGAAAAAAGCAATTGGCTGCAGTTTCGTACAGCAACAGAGGCCTTTAACATCTTCTGATAAATGGCTTAATGCATTTGTTATCTTCCTATTTGATTTCTTTTATGAGTAATCTATCTATACATTCCACACTTGCTACAAAACTGTAACCTTGCGGTTGCCCTTGTTCATGGGAATCCACTGTCTGCTGTTTTCCTTGACTTACTTTGACCACAATGGTTAATTGAGGGATGGTACACATACTACAAAAACCCACAGGAAGATGATGGGCTTGATTATTTCCACATAGGTCCAAGAGAGGAAAAAGTCTGCTCTTTAGACACACAGACAAAAAAATTACATTTCAGCAGACTTAGGAGAGGAAAAGGAGATTGGCATTATATTTTCTATCTAGTATGTGTGTTTGTTTTCAAAATTGCCCTAAAGGATGAAACTGTCATTCTAATCATTTTATTATTTTAAATATGGGTGAGGAAAAAATGAAGCTCCAAGTTGTCACGTTACTTTTGCCACATTTTTTCCTATGATAGCCTGTCGGTGGAGGTCTGATTAAACATGCTCCTACCTGCCTTCTTTTGAAATGCTTAGACCTACTTAAAGCATGTGACAAGATCTAAAAATTAGACAAGTCATTGTATGATCAAGTTTTCTCCCCAAATGCTTAATGTTTTATTATTAGGTGTAACACAAATATGTTTTCAATGTACACATACAAACCCAAGCCCCAAGCTGGACCATTTCTAAAAATGCAATTTTGACTTCTAAGTCATGGCAACAGCACAGTACAGAAATCAAGTTGAAGTTCATTTTTGTTTGTATGCCTCACGTAACCTGATCTAGTCATTTTTGTTTAGACCTGTTGCAATCCTCAAGTAAAACCTTACCTTAGTTTACCTATTTTATCTTTAAAAAGCCAAGAAGGAAAGGCAACAATAAAAGAAAGCACAAAACAAGCAAATGAATGAAAAACTCCATTAAGCCCAAGTCAATGACGGTTTACACAAAACGCTATTTACTTTTAACTCTTTGGTGTCTCTTATGGCTTTGACTACATGGAGTTCAATAATAGGTTGGTTTGCAAAGCCAGGGAAAATGTTTACCTGGTGCTCACCCAGGCACGAATTTCGAGTTTATAAATGTGAATGCGAATTGCTTTTGCTGGTAATACATTTTTCTCAATACAATAAGGAGGACAGTATTCCAAGTTTGAGGTTTAGACCACAAGGCAGTTTTGAATTTTGCAAGCATATGAAACTGGTGGAATCTTATGGTTCAGTAGGGACCACATTTCTACCCTCCTCCTTTCTAGCATATAATTCAAAAGTGGCAAAGCCAGTTTTACCTAAGCTCCCCCAAATATTCACCTTTGGGCCTATGTCAATAAAAAAGTTTTACCTCCTAAGAATTGCTTCCTGAAGTTTTACTAGAAAATTCATCTTTACCTCGGCAGTCACTGAAAAGCCACTAATCGGCTTCATTTTTATGACCCTCAACAGGACACGTCAGGCCAAACTAAAGGTGTAGTTTGTTTTAGTGAAGACAAAAATTTTCATGGCTGGTTAGTGGGAGAAGTCAACCCAAAATAAATTTCCCGAAAGTATCCCGTACATATTTTCTGTGTACACCAGAGATGGTGAATATATGGAGATATAGGAAAGTATATCTTTTGAATAAAACAATAATGAAAAATTAATACCAAATATCTAAGCATCAAAATACATTCGAGGCAGTCATTGGAATTTCTCTCAATTAAATGTCAGAACTTGTTCCCACAGGGCTGGTGATCTGTGTGATGACTCTTGGAAAGTCTTATGCAAATTTTGTGTTTTCCTTATAATAATAAGGAAATAACCCATAATAAGATTCATGGTGTACACATACTTTCGACATTAACATGAATCAGTACAGTTTCTTTCAACAAGAATAAATATATTTCTCTACTTACATTTCAAACAGCTTATTTTAGAAATATTCCATATTTTTTCACTAATGCAAGTGAGGTTTTCCAATGTCAAAATTGGAAGCAGGTGGAATGAATGATCTCAGAGATGTGCAGTCCACCTAAAGTGGAATGTTCAACATTGTCCCCTTGAGTCAAGGGGATCTGCCATCTTAAATATATAATAAATTAAAGATTACATGATACTTCATATTTAATATTATTTTACATTCACAATTATGGGGAACCAATGATATAGAAAATTTAATCCATTCTCAATGCCTCTCCCTTGTGTGTCAATAATTTTTCAATGTTCTCTTTATTTCGATTACTCGAGGACCCTCCCTGAATTATTTCATGGGTGTGAAGCAGCTGGATGTCTTGTTGGATGGGACAGAAAGTTCTGACAACGGTAGTTGATGGCCGAGGACTTACCTAAAATTACATAACCCTGCAAATTTGAGAATACAATGGAAATAAGAGCTGAAGTTGAAAATAGAAGAAATAAGAACGATGTTGCCTTAAAGGAACTTTTCCCTTTAAATTACTTTTTGAAAGGATTTCCCTTAATACAAACTTCACTGAAGTGTAGAAAATAAGGAGGACCCACAAGATAACATGCCAGGCAATCTGTGGGTAGGAGTTAAAATAATGTAGCCTTGTCCCCATTTGGCTTGAGAAAGTAGGCAAATAAGTTCAATTGAAGATTCAAAGAAGATTTTATAGCTTTCCTTTAAAAGGCGGTGCTATAAATCACCAAGACAAAGGCAGAAGAGAATAAAAACACCCAACATGTAATATTTCTGTGGTACTCTTATGTTCACCAAGTTTCCCAGAAAATCTAACTTAACAAAGTGAGAAAATGCATTCTGAGGATTAATTATTGGCTTTGGAGAGCAAACATTTGGATGCGATCTGTGAGTTGACTTCTGAAAGTTAAACATCCAAGTTTCCCAAGTTAAAACCAATCTATGCTTTATCAACCGTCATACCATGACCTATGCTCATCCCCCAAGTACTCTATTCTCCCCCCAAATCTAAACTCCAAATCTTTCTAAGTAACACGCTGACCTTAAAAAAAAGAAAAAGCAGTACAGCTACAACTCATGAATATATATCTGAAAAAGCGAAAATACCAAATAATCTGCAGAAACTCTTGGCACATCTCTGGAATTGGAGCTCATTTTTTTTTCATGATTCATTTGACTAATGCACCTTTTCTCCTCACCAGCTGCTGAGCAGAGTGTCTGCCGTCTGTCTCCACGTCGCATCATCTGCCATCTCCCACAGGTAATTTCTGACTATCGCTGTTTGTCGTCAACTTTCCGTGACATTCCCCCTCCCTTCCAGCAACTCCTACTCCACGTCACACTGCAGAGAGCAGCTGAGTGCGGCAGTCATAACAGGAAAGTTTCTTTTACAATGAGGTTTCAGGGCAAAGCAGGTTTAGTCAGTGAAAAAAAATAAAGCTTATTCTCTAATTCACTTTTCAATGACGCTTCAAGGGTTATCACACCATGGGGTACCGTGGAATTTTGAAGTCATATACTAAATTTATTACCCCTTTAATTATTGAATTATTATGTAATTAATTATCGAATCATTTTAGGTACACTTTCTCTGTCCTTCCCACAAAGGACACACGATTATGAGATTTATTCAGGTTTTTCCAAGTAATTGCCATTATCATATATTCCTGCTCTTTTCTCTAGAATTTGGAAAACTAGGCAACTGCCCCGAAGAGCAATATTTCTAAAAGGAAACAACAAAATCCCCCAATGTCATGAAGCTCTACCCTCTAGAAACTGCGTCAAAACACATGAAAATACTGCATGGCACTTTCAGAAAAACATACAAATTAAAACCGGATTTCATAAGTTCTTACAGGTTATACTAAAATCTTATAATGTACTCATTTATGCTCTGAGAAATTTGTCATACAAAATACTGGACAAGACAATTTTACACCAAATTTACAGCAGTGGTGAAAGGAAGGAATGAGGAGAATTCTCTAAAGCAGCAGCCACTTTAATGCTCTGGTCTAACATTAATATGGCAGGTGTGTGGACTGCTCACGCCTTAGGTATCAGGCGCTGTAGTTTAATAGCACCAAGTAATTTATTCTTCTCAACATCCAGTATGAGAGTTTACAATTGCTATCTTCATTGTACAGATGGGAAATTGAGACACAGAGGGACTAAGTAATTTTCCAGATCACTCAGCTTGTAACTTAGGAGAGGAGTCTGGTTGAAGACATCAGTCTCCATTTTCAGAGCTGGTAGCCACCCAGTTGTAACAACACCTCGATACTACAGTAGTTCAGATTTCACCGAGCTAATTGCAGAGTTCCCCTAGAAGGTTACTTAGTAGGAGCTATTGATTACTTTTTTTTTAAATATAATCAAGAGTAGGCTATAAAAATATCTATATGTAATAGGGGATTTTACACCGATTTCTATAAGGTTCTGTTTCTTATGAAAAGTGAGCTCAGTGACACTTCTCAGTGAAACTTCTGACTTTGGACCTCATCTACATAAAAGAATAAGATTATCCCTAAATTGCTGTATCCCTTTGGCCGTGGCTACTAAGATTTGTTATTGTGTAGTTGCAAAAATATCTTTTAACCATATCTTCCACCTGACCCCATTCTCACCATCAAGTGTGATTTTTTTTTTTTTTTTTTTGAGACAGAGCCTCAAGCTATCCCCCTGGGTAGAGTGCCCTGGCATCACGCTCACAGCAACCTCCAACTCCTGGGCTCAAGCGAGTCTCCTGCCTCAGCCTCCCAAGTAGCTGGGACTACAGGCACCCGCCACAACGCCTGGCTATTTTTTGGTTGCAGCCATCATTGTTGTTTGGCGAGCCCAGGCTAGGGATTCGAACCCACCACCTTAGGTGTATGTGGCTGGCACCTTAGCCGCTTGAGCCACAGGCGCCGAGCCTATCAAGTGTGATTTTATCTGGTTAAAATCAGGTTAGTTATTTCCAGTTCTGTTCATTTGCACTTTACAAAGTCTTTGATCTCTTCAGAGCCCTTTTGAATATGGACAAAACATATACAAATATATGAAAGTAAGTTGTGATTCCATCAAACATTACAGAGTCCTACTATCATATTGACTTTAACCATAGGATGTGCAATTGATCATTTCATAACCAATTAATGACATGTAATTTAATGGCTCTAAAAACATGACTTGTCTCTAATAATAATAAATAACATTTATTTAGCCCTTAGTTTGCACCGATCTAAGTACTTTACAGATATTAATGCTATCTCATTTAGTTCTCATTTCTCTAATGAAATCGGCATTTATAACACCTTCATCTTGCAGCTGAAGAAATGAGACTCAGGTTGAACTTGTCCAAGGTGAAACTGCTAGTCGGTGATGAAATTGGACTGCAGATCAGAAAAATGAGATGTCGGCTTTAACTTTTAATCACAAGTCTATACCAGCACCACCTAAATGAGCTTTCTGTAAGTGCAGAGGGGTGCTGCAACCCAGCGGCTAGTGTGACGGAGAAGAAACTGAATCTTTAATTTTAATTAGCTCACATGTAAATAGCTATACATTACATGCGGTTACCATATTGGACAGGACAGGACAGACTGCTATATGTTGCTATGTTTTCCATATTTTATAAAAATATATTACCTCAGCCTGTTTCCACTTCTACTTGGAAAACAGTTGAAGTCCTTCACTTCAACAAAATCCT
This sequence comes from Otolemur garnettii, assembly GCF_000181295.1. NCBI lineage: Eukaryota > Metazoa > Chordata > Mammalia > Primates > Galagidae > Otolemur > Otolemur garnettii. The sequence continues at coordinate 3,744,173 of NW_003852545.1, forward strand.
GTTAACCAACACAATGAGGGAAAATCTCATGTTTTTGAATTCACATCATGCTGACAACCTAACAGAATTGGCTTCCAAAGGGAACATCATTGCTTCCCTGTTTTATCTCTTTTCCACACCTAAAACCTATTTGGAACCTGGTTTCTCCCTTTCCAGCTGATCTGCTGATCCCTTTTGGAGGAAGGGGCGATGGCAGAGTCGTGAAGCAGCTTCCACCCCTCTTTACAGGCAGCCGTCAACTGCCTTACAAAAGTGGCTTCGCCTGCGGCGCCGCCATTCACGTTTCCTTCTGCCCCAGTCCCTCTGAGTGTTAATCTCTGGGACCTGGGAGAGGCCACAGCAAATAACGGCAGAGGCAGGCCACTCCCGGCTTCCCAAACTTTCCCGTTATAAATCGCTAAAGCAGTGCTCACATCCTCATAAAAATCAACAACAGATAAATTAACTAATATCTGCACAGCAGTTTGTCTTACTCAATATTTGTACAAGATAAAGCATCGACATTCTAGAAACCCTGCAAGCCAGAGGCCGAACAGCTTTAACTAAGCTTTATGAAAAAAGAATCGCTTTGCCCAATTTGCACAGAAATACTATTTCCGATAGTAAAGTCACCGATAAAAATTTTGCTTTGCCCTTTGTTGTGTCACACTGACCCCTACTTACAATAGGGATGATTCCTGGTGCTCTGAAGCCCGACTGCCTGGCTTGGATTCTTGTTTCAGCCATTTAACTGCCTGACCTAAGGGAATCAATCACCCCCTGCTTCTGTTTTCTCATCTTAAAAATGGGAAGAATATAGTCCCTACGTTACAGGATTGCTGAAATCCTGAGTCAACAGGAAGTACTTCACACAGTGGCTGGCAATAGCAAATGTGTGATGATTATTAGGTGTCCCTATAGTTATTATTGTCATTAATCAGCCTCACGTCGTATTTTAGCATAGCTTGTACTTCATATGTGAATAAAGCCCACCCTGCCTGCATTGTGAATGAGTTATAGCATGGATGTACGGCTTCTTCCTGTGACCTTTTCTCTCTTTTTCTGAGGCCTGTTCTCTGCATGTGTCCCCCACCCCCGCCTTTCATGTCTCCCCAACCCTGATCTACACCACAGCACAACAGGGAATGGAGCCATGTACTGCAGACAGCAATGGGGTTCAGTGTGTGTCCCCCCTCTGCCATTTTTTAATATGTTTTTGCTGGCACTAGATACAAGGAAGGGTGGTCTCAATTATGGTAAAATTAATCTCTAAGGCCCAAAATGTAGCTTTTCTTTGACTCTTTAGCAGGATTTGTGCATTTACTCCCCAGAAGTCTTTGAGGAGAACACTATTATTTGGTCTATACAGCCTACAATGCCAGCGTCCTATCTATCCAAAAAGAAAGGAAGCCTATGTCAATTGGTGTTACTTAAAATGCCCAAATTGGAGTGAGTTCAGTATTAATAATCCGAAAATCCGAATTGCTTCCAAATCTGAAACTTTTTAAGCCTACGTGATGCTTAAGGGCTCATTGGAAAAATCTGGATATTTAACTTTTTGCTAAGTACAACACAAATGGTCTAAAATCCAAAAATAATAATAATAAAAAATCCCTACTCCAAAACACTTAGGTTCCCCAGTATTTCAGATAAGGGATACTCAATCCATGTAATATATTTTATGAGCATTGAAAAAATGAGAGTTAGAACTAGCAGAGGGCAGTTGATCGTTAAAAGAAAAAAAAATCTTAGCATTTTTTTGTACTGAAATACAGCGGCAAAGATGCTTTAAGATATCATTGTCTCTCTCCAGTGGTTCTCAACCTTCCTAATGCTTTTTAATACAGTTCCTCATATTGTGCTCACCCCGAACCATAAAATTATTTTCGTTGTTACTTCGTAACTGTAAATTTGCTACTGTTATGAATCGTCATAAATATCTGATATGGAGGATGTATTTTCTTTTCTTTTTGAGACCGAGCCTCAAGCTCTCTCCCTGGGTAGAGTGCCGTGGCATCACAGCTCACAGCAACCTCCAACTCCTGAGCTCAAGCGAGTCTCCTGCCTCTACTTCCCAAGTAGCTGGGACTACAGGTGCCCGCCACAACGCCTGGCTATTTTTTGGTTGCAGCCGTTATTGTTGTTTGGTGGCCCAGGCTGGATTCGAACCCTCCACCTTAGGTGTACGTGGCTGGCACCTTAGCCACTTGAGTCACAGGTGCCGAGCCCAGGATGTATTTTCATTGGTCACCACCCACAGGTTGAGAACCACTGTGTTTAGACAGAACATTTGTTAGTGAGTAAAATGCTACTGGTTCAGATTTGCTTTGCACACAGGCATTTTCAATATGAGTAAGATCTTTCATTTGGAAAGTACAAAGAAGAGAAAATCCCAAAGTAACACATTTAATAAAATTATGATTCTGGCAGTGAGGCTGGGGAGGTGAGCAAGAGGTTTAAAAAACTGAGCATTAGTAGGTATTTTTAAAGAAATTTTAAATAGGCATAGCTTTATGTCTTCTAGATCAACTCTGCCCTTTCAAAACGCTGCCCACCAATGACTAATACAAAAACGTAATTATTTTTTAAAAGGATCTATTTATCTATGAAAGTGTTAAGGTTGAAGAGAAAGTCACTTGCTCAGAGCTAAAGTTTAGGCTAATGAAAAAATATAATTCACTTTTCTTCTGACCTCAAGGAGAGAGAGGCTCAGCCTGGTATCAGCACAAGCCGTGATCTCAGCAGGAGAATTAAGATTATAAATGGAATGAAGCTTCAGATATTACAGGAATGCACATGTCAAAATATTTGGGGCTGTAACTATAGGCAGAATCAATATAACAGACGCAGGCATCATTCTCCCCCTTGATTTTTCTATTAAGTTGCGCTTAGAATACCTCAAGCAATAATTATTTCATGCCCAAATTGCAGTAAAATTTGCATTAATTATAAAAGCATAGTTTTATTTAAAAAAAAATAGTCTCCTCGAGTGAAATTCTGGATTGGCTTCTCCAGTGCGTTTTCCCATTTTCCTGGATTGTCTCTCTCTTCCTACTCAAATCACGCATCAGGAACTAATTTTGTTAGCACCATTACAAAATATCTTGCCCTGTATACCAGGGAGCTATCTGAGCCATCTAAGTAGAACCTGTCATTCTAGTAAGCTTATTTAAGACAGTTTATTTTAAAAACTGGTCCACATTATTTAACATAGGATGTTGGAGTACTTGGAATGGAGCAGTGAAACTGCTGGGCTAATAAATGCTATTAAGTTGTGCACGTTGCTTCCAGTAGGAACAATGGGTCTGACTCGGGACTGGGTGATCTTGTACCGCCGCTGAGACCGCGAAGCCTCAACGAATGCTTATCCTTTTATCTCTTTGAGAGGCTGATATAGCTCCAGAATTAAATTGTGACTCAAATCATGCCTGTATTTATGTCTACATTAGTTTAGAAAAGATCATTATATTTTTTCATTCAACATGTTTCAAGCACGTGCATTTATAAGCAGGTGGGAAAGGATGGACAGAATGTGTGGGGACGGGAGCGAAAGTTTCCCACGGCTGTTTATAAAGCAATGCCTTATGCTCTACGTATTAAAAGAAGCTGTGTTCTATCATCTCGGTTCAAAACACTTGATCATTACTTCCAGAAGTTTGTAATTACCTTAAATAGGACAATTTGCATGATGCTTTTTTGTTGTTGTTTGGTTGTTTCAGATTAGTTAACTGGACTTCAATATTTTACTTGTTAAGAAAATAATTACAGTGCTGGGCATAGAAACAGGAGTAAATAGTTTTGTTCCTAAGATCAGATTCAACCATCTTATTGAACTTCCCTGTGATTTATAGAACTATTCCTAATACTAAAAAAAGATAAAGCTACTCTTCCAAACAACGGCTCTATAATAAGATTTTGACTCACTCTTTCTTCACCTCATGATTTAATAACTGGGTTAGTAGGTGTGCTTTTACCTTCTTTTAAAAATATCAATTGGTGCTCACAAATACGTGTCTCAATGAATACAAGTGAGTGAGTCCTTGTACACGCGCTTCACTGTGGGCATGTGTGTAACGTTAATCAGACACATTAGCAAACAGAGACAAACACACAACTAACAGAACTTACAGTCTGACTCAGTGAAAACACCCTGAGTATCTGTCAGCACAAATGTATGTTGATTGTATGTGCTCTTGTCAATCTTGCTAATTAAATATGCATAAGCATATATTTAATGTTTTGTTATGAAATTATTTAACTGATATTTACATCATTTTAAAATACCTTATGACAATTTCAGCACCCACACACACAAAATGGACAAGACTGACTTCTTATTTTATGTTTTTGGAATCAAAATAAATTATTTGGCTTTGCCTAAGTAAAGGGTTTTTGTTTTTTCTTTTGGTTTGGTTTCATTTAATTCAATTCTATATATATATATATATATATTTTTTTTTTTTTTTTGGCTGGGGCTGTGTTTGAACCCATCAGCTCCGACCTATGGGGCTAGCGCCCTACTCCTTTGAGCCACAGGCACCGTCCTAATTTTACTATTTTATTATTTTGGAGGGTAGAGCACTGTGGCATCATATCTAACAACAGCTTCAAAATCTTGGGCTTGAGTAATTCTCTCACCTCTGCCTCCAGGGTAGCTGGGACTACAGGCACGCACACTTACGCCCAGTTCATTTTTCTGTTTTTAATAAAGACAGGGTCTCGTTCTTGCTCAGGCTGGTCTTGAATTTCTGAACTCAAGAAATCCACCTGCCTCAGCTTCCCAGGGTACTAGATTACAGGCATGAGCCACCACGCCTGGCCTAATGGAAGTTTTTATTAATGACGGCAGATAAGTCAACTTGAGGGTCATTTCATAAACTTATTTTACTACAGACTTCTGTTATAGATAGTTTGATATGTCACCCAATGTCCCTACTATAATCCTTGAGAAGGGCTTTTATTGGCTTTAAATACTTATTAGACATGCATTTCTACTATTAATACACTTCTGCTCACATCACCACCACCTAGGGTCTTAGCTTCACCATTGGATGAATATATTTTGATATTTCCCAATTGTTATAAAAGTGTGTGCAGGTGTGTATACACAGAAGTCCAAATACATAAAGCATACCATCACAACATAAATTGGTAACACCGAAGACAGACATAGTTCCAAAATTCCATTTTTCCACCATCGTACTAGATATAAAAAGAAATACCATTTAGGAATACACTATTTTCTTGTTCCAAACTCTGTTTTACTAGATTTTATATAGATGGCACTTATGCTGCGATGTTTTCCTTTCTTCGTGTCATAGATTTTGTATGTGAAGTAGGAAAAAACAAGAGGCCAGGAGAGTGGCCGGGTGGAAGGGAAAATGAGAGGCCACAGGACAGAGGAAGCAACAAACGGGTGTGGCTTCCATTTAATGGATCTCATACTTATTTTAGACTTTTCCTCTTTTCTCCATAAACAGCAAACTGCATAATTAAGTCTTACATAACGTGAGCTAAATTTAAGCCCTCAGAAAATGATTTTCCAGGAAAACAGATCTTTAACTGCTTATGTTGGTGAAATATAAGAACCTGTTCAAAACTCCACGGGTTTGTGTTTAAGACACAAGATTTTCAGAAACATGTGAGGGAAGGCCAGTTGTTTCAGAAACGAACTAGAAGACTGTGTGTGTTTGAGGACCTTCCTAGAGAGAGAGTAACTGTTCCAAATAAAAATCCTTTTGAGTATGAAAAAAATCCTTCTAGCTTTAAAACCTACTGGCCTTATTTTCTAAACATTACAATTGACAGCAGAAGCCTACTGTGGATTGCCATAGTTCTGTAAAATCTTTGCCCACTTCAGCCCTCTCAACTGCAAAGCTATTCCAGATGGGACTGTGGAATTTTTGCAAGTTCTGCAGCTCATAATTTTGTTCAATATAGTTATTATGCCACACACAGCTGTATACTGCCACATAAATGAGCATATGTGCGATAGAATTCTCGTAGTATAAGTTTTCTAAAACTAAAATTGAGATTATACAGCCATACACAATAATTTATTTGCGACATCAACATGTGCTCTGCTTCAGGGTTTCACAAACGGTCCCATTCCTTCTCCAAGAGAAAATGTTTGCCATTTAATAGTCAGTATTAACACAAATGTTTTCCTCAGAATTATAATCTAAATTAGGTGCTTTAAAATACATCAATAGATCATTAACTTCTTACTTTAACGTATTAGATCTATAGAAGAATCAATTCTCCCTAACAATGGCGAGAGAACCTAATCACGGTCTAAATTTACTTTTAATTAGTATCATCTGCATTAATTGGTGTAGCTGGCAGTGAACCATTCCTGTGCATTGCTATTTTATATTTCAATATAATATCTCTTTAGGTCCTATGTGTCTCTGAAGGAACCTCAGTCATTTTCGATCATCCCTTAGTAACTATTTTTAGATGTATCACTCAAGAATTTTCTCCAGGAAATGAATTATATGAGGCTATGTGAAGTATCTCTCTTCCAATACATTTTATTTTTTTAATTTCCTTGGCATGTTTGGGAAAATCATGAGAAGCATTTTTCTATCTCCTCCATCCTCTTCCGAAATTTACTAATTCCACACCAAATTTTTGAAGACCTCAAAGGAAATGCTTTGAGTAAATAGCCAAGAAGTAAAAAATCTACCGTTTATAAAATGCTTCCTGCTGCATTACGATGGAATGTTTTCACACGCTTATTTGTTCACAGTAATTATGGAAGATAGGTAATGTTTCCATTGTTCTGATAGGGAGGGAGGTGGAACAAAAAACAAGCGAAAAGCTAGAGCTCTAAAAAGTGGCATCCAAAGTAACATAATTAGCGTTCAAAGCCAGGTAGTGGAATGGATGTTTATAAGTCATAGTTCAAGTCCCATGACACGAATTCCAAGGCTCGTTCTGCCCCTCACGTATGCTCGTGGTGTGCTAGCTTCTATCCAGGTACCTTTTCTGTGCAGGAAAGCTACAAACACATTAATAACAGGCTCTCCAGTGCAAGGAAGACCAGCAATTGGTCTAATCAAGACCAATTTCCAACATACAAGCTCAGACCTATAATTTCGTTTCTAATGATGGCTTCCTTGCCAATTACGGATTTTCAAAAGTATCCTTTTTTGGCCTCGCTGAACCTTTCTCTCTTGTATCCTATCCCAGTTAATGATACCACTGTCTACTTTCTATAATAGAAAATTTAGCTGTTCCTGATTATTCCATCTTCCTTAGCCCCAAATCCCATCAATTTTTCTATTTTGAGGATTCTGTTCTGGAAATGCATCTCTAAGGCAGGGCCTTCAGCTACTAGCAAGCCTCAGAGTCACCAGATCACTTGTTAGAACATGGTTGCAGGAACACACCCTCAAACTTTTTGTTTCTATAGCTCCAGGATTAATTTTACACAACTAGCATTTTGGGCCCCAAGATGACAAAGCTTCTGATGCAAGGAGCACATTTTGTAAAACTCCATTCTAGGAGAACCTTCCACCATTGCCCACAATACAGCATTATATTCTTACCCTGTATTGCCCAGACAGCTACAAACTGGATATTTCAATCATTTCCCTTCCCACTTGCATCCATACTCTGTACAATTTTGATAAATGAAAACACAACAAAGTTATCCACAAATCATCTACATTTGTGTGTTCTCACAGCCCTCGAATCTCCTCGTTCTCCTCTCCAGAGATGACTGCCTGCACCTTCTGGTTTCCCACTCCCATGTTCTCCTGGTCACTCAGGCTGTTTCTTTTACATGAAGTTTCACCTTAATCTCAATCTGGCCAAATCCTGTTTAACCTTCAAAGGTTATTGCAGAAGCCACGCTCTTTATGAAATACGCCAGGTTTTCCCCGGCAGGGTTTGTAATTTCCTACCACCATTTCCTACCTTGCTTAGTAATAGCTTAACTGAATTACTCTTTATATTTTATTCAATTACCACTTTGGGTCCTGTCAGAGGTTTATTTCTATTTGCTTACGCCTCCACCAAAAAAGAGTGTAATGATCTGGGAGGACTTTATAGTTATTCTTTCTCTCATCCCCCAACAAAGAAAAAGAATTCATTTGGCCTGTGACTTTCCTTTACTAAGCGTTCTTTAGAAATGTCTTAATTACAAATTTATCATTCAGGATATATTATCACCTCCGATGTGCTGCACTAATGCAGAGCTGTACTAAGAAAAGAGTTCAACGCTGTCTGCATGATTAAAAAAAAAGGCCGACTTAGGGAGGCATGTATCTCTGCGTAGACAACGCAAATGTCTAAATCTGCAGACCATTACTTCTGCATGATATAAACTCTGTGTTTAAATCTGCATGGATTTTTGCCTTCATGAATTCCTCACTGTTTGGCCTGCACTTGCTCTCAGTTTTAAGAATTTTAACTGCTGCATGAATATTTGAAGTTTACTACCATCTGCATTTATAGTTTCTATGTAGTATAGGCACTGTCTAAACTCCCAATTTATTAAGACACATTTCCAACACTAAATATGTATTAACTATCAGGACTGTCATTCCGGCTCCGCGCCTGTGGCTCAAGTGGCTAAGGCACCAGCCACATACACCTAAGGTGGCGGGTTCGAATCCAGCCCAGACCCGCCAAACAACAATAAATGGCTGCAACCAAAAAATAGCCG
>NW_003852545.1:3752957-3756247 GCF_000181295.1 Otolemur garnettii
ACTGTCATTCCATCCTGGGGTTGGAATTACTACAGGCTAATTGTCAAAGCTTTCCCCCTCCTGCCTTATTACAACTTATGACTGATTTTGCTCATATATTTTTAAATAACCATTTTAAAATATATAGTATGTTGCAGATCACAGAATTATAATTTCACTTTTCCTTCTTCAACTTAAATTTTATTATATCTCCCTTTAGCTGATACATTTTCCCACAAAAACCATCTCTATGGAAATAATGCAAGATTTCAGAGGTAGCCTTTAATTGCATTTGTGTAAACAGAAAGTTAAAAAAGGAGAAGAAAAAGACCAAAGGACCTTTGCTTGTGTTTAAATCATCAAGTGTAGGGTTCAGTGATGTTAATGTTAAACCTCTTGGCAATTAGTACCCAACTGAGGTTATTCCAATAGATAAGCTAAGTGAAGAGTTTTCTTAACTCTAGTTAAATCATTGTCATTGATGAAAATCAAAACACAACGTAAACCCTGCAATTCAGAGTGTAGTGCCTTAAAAGGTGGGTTGGTTACTTTTGAAAAAGTCTTTTGAGTCTTTTTTGTATAAAAAAAAATCAATGGCCATGTTCTGACTCATAAACACTGCTCTCAAAAATTGTCTTATAACAAGTCTGGTTATCCCCCAATATTGTAAAAAGCAATAGCGGAAACGTTATATAGCCAACTACACCTTAAAATAAAACTAAATTCTCCCAGTGTTTAAGGTAAAAAGATGTTACAAATGTCTGTCACATTTCTTTAGTTGATGAAGAGACCCACTTTTTTATTTTTTTATTTTTTGAGACAGAGTCTCATTTTGTCACCCTTGGTAGGCAACCATAGCTCACAGCAACCTCTAACTCTTGGGTTCAAGCAATTCTCTTGCCTCAGTCTCCCAAGTAGTTAGGACTACAGGCACCTGCCACAACCCCACTATTTCCAGTGAGAGATAAGGTCTCACTCTGGCTCAGGCTGGTCTTGAACCTGTGAGCTCAGGCCATCCACCTGCCTGTTTTTAATTGATAGTGGTATGTCGCATGATAACCTCGTGTGCTGAACTAACCAAGTCTTTTGGAGGTGCAGAAAAGTCATTTTCTTCTTTCATTTATTTGGCTTTGTCTCAAAGCCTTTCCTCTTCATGAGAAGAGTCCTGATTCTATCCATATTGAAAAATGTGCTTCCCCACTTTAATCTTCTTTCCTTTTTTATGGTACAAGTGTTCTGACTGTTGCTAATAGACCTAAGAAACAGTAAACAATTCCAAATTCTGAGAGATTTTGCCCTTGTTAGAAACACCAAATTAAAATGGACAACTTAGTTTTTCCACATCATGTACTGGCTGTTGGCTGTGAACACTTGGATGAGATGAAAAGTATCTGAAAATTTTAGGAGATTTAAATGATAAGAAAAATTAGCAGTCAAAGGTAAACCAAAGTCTAAAGAAAGATACTGAAGTTTTTGTGAAAGGGAGGAGACAAGATAGATAAAAAGAGATGATGCATGAATTTTTATATAATACATTAAAGGTAAGTATGTGCGTAAACATGAATAGAGTGGGTTATATGGCAAGGGGGAGATAAAGGCAGCAGTTCCTCTGTCCTTGAGATGAAGAGGTATTCCAGGTTGCCCTGGTGGATTCAATGTAATTGTATAGTCCTTACAAATGGAAAAGGGAGGCAGAGAGAGTCAGAGATACCTCACTGTTGGAGGTATTTTCCCTTCTGTTGCTCTGAAGACAGAGGGGTGTGGCCATTAGCAAAGGAGTGTGGGAGAGTGGCCTCTAGAAGCAGGAACAGGGAAGGGAAGGGATTCTCCTCTAGAGCCTCCAAGAGGAATCCAGCCTTCTGAAACCTAGACTTCAGCACCATGACATCCACATAAGCACCATGACATCCCCAGAAACATAAGATGGTAAGGTGTGCTGTTTTAAGCCACTAAGTTGGTAGTAATTCATGGCAGCAGCAACAGAAAAGAAACATACACTTGCATCCTCATTGCTCATGTTTAAATTGCTGAATTTTTCTTTTGTGCATAAGTAAACCCTGTTATCATCAGTGCTGACACACAAAAACAGGATGCGAATTGCATAGAAGAATCACAAACATAATTTATTGTTCTTGAAGCCATGTTAAAACAATAAAAGAAAAACTGACATTCGTTCTAATAATGTCTTATTCAACCTGTATATCTAAAGTAGTATCCTATCAGTATATAATCAATATAAATTACTTATCAATTTAATTATACATCAAAAAGCAAATCATATAAAATCATCAAGATACTTTTCATTCTTTTTATTTCTACCAGATCTTCTAAACCTGGTGTGTTTGCAATCCTTATAGCACTTCTCAATTTGAAGTAGCCACACTTCAATGACTCAACTGTCATCATCGATGACAATTGGCTAGTAAGTGCTGTACCGGACAGCTCAAAAGTTTAGCTTTTTGAAGCCAGTTTTAGGGATGGCTTTAAATATATCTACATGAGTAAAAAAACTGTAATTTTAATATTCTGGCTGTTTTTAATAAAGGATAGTCATTTCTTTATACATTTTCAGAGTCACTCCACTTTTACCAAGACATTGCACTAGTGTAAACTTGAACATAATCATTTAAATGTTAATAGTATCGCAAGATTATTTTCAAACAACTAAGTAGAAATGTATGATTATTTACAGACTTTCCATGCCTTAGATGGGCATGTTAGAAAGCTGGTCTTTGAGTGTCAGACAAATTTGTTTTTCAGCACCTACCTTTCCAAATTTAAATTTCTGTTTACTTACTCTCTTTGGACTCTTAAGTGCTGCAAATCGATGCTTTTTGTGCTACAAAACAAATGCAAATAAAACGCATTTGCTTTTCTCAAAACCCACTTCTAAATGTTTGCTTACTCATAGGACAGCAGAGCTACCACAAAGCTCTCTGTTGAGATTCTGAACTGAGGTTGGCAGAGTGTCCCAGGTGAGAACACAGGTATTTCAGGGTCTCCTTTCCCATGTCTGAGTAAATTCTACACCTTTTCATTTCTCATAATTTGGTATAATTTATATAACGGCAAAATGCATAGTTTATTCTTAGTGAATTTTACAGATATTTAACAAAAAGATAAAAGTAACTTCAGATTATCAGAATCAATAATCTTTCTGAGAGTTTTTAACCCAACCCAAGCAGGTAATAGGATTTTGCACTCATTATGTTTGTTTTCTATATAGAACTGACAATTCTTCTAGCTTTTTAAATGACTGTACTAATATTTTAAAATGCCTACTAGGCAACTCAGTCTTTTTTTTTTTTTTT
>NW_003852545.1:3756496-3759102 GCF_000181295.1 Otolemur garnettii
CAGAACATCACGGCTGGATTTGAAAGGATATGGACACCTTATTCCTTGGATTTACTTCCAAAAATATTGTTGAGTACATTGTCTATGCATATAGGATCCTGTACGTGGCAAATGCAGAAGCTGGCCCTGGAAGACCAGGCGGGCACCTACTTCGCCTCTCCCACCCTTACGTACAGCACATGTGAGATGTAGTAAACATCTTTGAAAGTTCTCTGTGGCCATTTGATGTCTGGATGTTATTCATCAAAAAAGAATGAGGCAAGAAGTGGCAAAACTCATTGGTACTACTTGTATTGAGTTGGGTTCAGAATTATCCATCATGAGACACCAAAAAGAAAAAATATTAAGTTTCTTTTGAGGGTATATTCCATTCATATGACCCCTTAGTCAAGACTAAGAATGGCTGACGTGTTTTTATTTACCTAAAAAGCACTAGAAGCCTTGTATAATGCTACATGCTTTATATTGTTAGATTATTTAATCTTCACCAAAATTCTACAACGTATGAAGCACTGTTATCACTCTTTATTTTATTTTATTTTTGAGACAGAGTCTCATGCTGTCACCCTTGGTAGAGTGCTGTGACATCATAGCTCACAGCAACCTCAAACTCTTGGGCTTAAGTGATTCTCTCGCCTCAGCCTCCCAAGTAGCAGGATCTACAGGCACTCACCATAACATTCAGCTATTATCACTCTTTATCAATGAGGAAATTGAGGCCTTAAATGGCTGAATTATTTGCCCAAGGTCATTTAGCTAGTCACTGAACTAAGACTTTATTCCATTTCTGTCTGATTCCACAGCCCTGGTACAACTGCCACAGGAGAGGAGTTTTAAGGACTGTTCCCTAACTGCATGAACTCTTTTCATACATACCTATTGAGATTCCACTAATGAAGAAAAATTGTGTGCAAGTATGCATGTGTGTTCTCTATATTTTTATGTACACTATTAGATATATATTATTTGATAGGTAAAAATAATACATATATTTTATAATTATGAAGTTAATTTTTCACACTATTTTATATCTAGTAAGGATGGAGTTAAAAATACAGAAAGCTCAGAGAAGTCAGGTAGAGCTACCAAAAACAGCACTGAATTTCCAACAGAATGATGACCGGCTTTATCCTTTCATGTCTATTTCAAATGCTAAATTAAAAACATTTAACCTTGGCCTTTGAAAGTGACATGAGAATATGAGGATCTGAGTCGCCACTGTCCAACATGATAACCACTAGCCAAATGTGGCTATTTACATGTAAATTAAGATCGAATAAAATTTTTAAAAAATCAGTCCTCAGGCTCAGGAGCACTGATCTAAAGGAAGGGAAGGACTACCCACGCTTTTATCAGGGATCCCGCACCCCCGCTCTCCATCCCTGACCTGTCTCTGTCCTTTTTACTTCCTCTTACAACTGTGAACTTTGGAGGCAGATAAACCGTTTGTCATTTTCACATTATCTTACACAGGATCCAGTGGACAAGTTGCCTGTATATATGAAATGATGGCTGAAAAAATAGAAACTGCGCTTAGAACTTGGGGGCGAGGAGTGGGGTTCAGTGATGGCACATTTCAGGAGACAGTTTAAGATGTGAAATTTGCCTGGTGACTTGAGTGCTTTCAGAGTATGGAAGAGGCACAGTTTTAAAATAGACGACTTTTTCAAAAGTCTAACATCTGGATCCGAAGAAGAGACGGTGTGTGGTGAGAAAGAACGCAGAGGTGAAAAGCAGTGAGCGTTTACATCTGTAGAATCGCCTTTAAAACTGAGGCTAATAGGTGGCCTTCCTTCATACTAGACCCAGACTTAGCTTCTTCTCATTATATATGTAAAGTATTATCCCTAATTATTTGATACTTACTATGAAAAAAAGGGCTTGGGTGATTATTCTAAACAATTTGCATAAGAGACTTATAAAAGAGCTTGCAGTTTTCAAATGGGAGGCTGAGCAAGACGGTAATTTAGATTGTGAAACCATTAAGCAGGACTGGACTCACATTATGCTGAGCCCGTTTTGAGCCCTTGAAAACGGGCTAGTATCACTGGCATCATTATTTTTTAGTAGCAATAATGATTTTCATAATCACAATAGCATTCCCTGACTCTAATAACACTGCCGGATTATGAAGGGGTTGGCCAAGTGTATTTAATATGTGCTTAAGAAAAACTTTACCTAAGGAAAAGTGACTTGAGTTATATTCTTCCAAACACTGGCCTGTATATATAAAAGAACATATTTCTTAACCAAAGTGACTGTTTTCAGAAAGAAAATAGGAATTTTTTTTTTTTAATTTTATATTTGGAAGCACTGGTCAGAAAGAGTGAGGGTGCTTTTTTTTTTCACACATGTTATTTAAGGATATTTATGGCAAAATTACAACATTCTGGCAGACAACTCTTTGCTATTAAAGTCGTTACAATGCTAAAAACTTTTTTTTTAACTATATATAGTGTGTGTGTGTATGTGCGTGAGAGAGAGAGAATCGTGAGACTATAATTACGTAGTTTTTTTACTCTCCAGGTAAAAAATTTGTGAATTTTATAAAGAAAACTATGTTGAATAGCATGGATTATTTGATTTTATTGACTTGACCACATCAT
>NW_003852545.1:3759597-3774306 GCF_000181295.1 Otolemur garnettii
GGCTCAAGTGAGTCTCCTGCCTCAGCCTCCCAAGTAGCTGGGACCACAGGCACCTGCCACAATGCCCGGCTATTTTTTGGTTGCAGCCTTCATTGTTGTTTGGCTGGCCCGGGCTGGATTCAAACCTGCCACCTTAGGTGTATGTGGCTGGTGCCTTAGCCACTTGAGCCACAGGCGCTGAGCCTTAATCCCTATTTTCAACTCTCTAACCTCATTACCTTCTATATTACATTTCCATTTACCACATATATTATGGAACACTCCAGTGAGCAGCAGGTGAATAAATTCTAGGACATTTTTCTCGTCACATCTGGAGGAAAATCTTTTGATGATTTGATACGTGTTTAAGGAATGATTGCCAGCCCTCTCTCCATCTCTCTTTCTCTCTTTTTTACTTAAAATCTATAATTTTTGGAGGGGTGTCCGATAATCAATAATTCACTGGAAGATGAATTATTCCATCTTCATTGTTCAAGATGACCTCCATTTATCATTAGGTACTTCTCTGTCTTCTTAGCTTGGTTATGACTATTTATCTCATTGAATTGTTGATAATTCACCTCCCAAACACTACCCCGAGGTAGACCACAGAAGGGGACAGAGCTAGCTTGTGTAAGTACTGCCCATTCTTTTAGTACCTGCAGTTCCTTGGAACGGTGCGGCACCTGTAAGATTTTAAGGAGCAGAGAGACTTTCAGCCGTGATGTAAATTACAGAGAGACACTGCACAGACATTTCATCGAGACACACACAAGCAACATGCACGCTGCAGGCACACTACAGGTGGCAGATACGACTGCAGCTCTGCCACTGGGTTTCTTACAGATTATACAAATATATACTCAGCAGATACTATTCCAAGTGCTATTTAAGTAGAGACAGAAAATCGCCTTTTAGCAGCTTTTAGATGTACCTTTTTTAGCTGGTTTTGCAACCAGATATTTCTACTATCTTTAAAATAGGTCATTATAGATCTCTTCAGCTTTCTCAGTTAAGTCCAAATGATTTAAAAAACAAATTAAAAAAAAAAAAGCTTGATTCACTTCTATCCAAAAAGTTTTGGATTCACAATGCAGGCATCTTGTCATCACATAAAACATTTTTATGGCTAAAAGTATATTGTGGTCTAAATCATCTGCGATAAATATTTTAAATAGATTTGAACTCTCTGATCTGTTAAAAAGTAAAGATGTTTTGATGAACTCTCAATTAAAATCGAGCTGTCAGGTTTTCTAAAACTCTTATAAATTATTTGCCTTCAAAATCATACTCATTGCGGTATACGAATTACCAAGCATTAACATACATGCATTAACACGACCGTCACTGCAGAGGGCCTGCAGAGAAAGAGTTCTTCCATTCCCAGTTTGATTTTTAAAATAATTTCTTGCTATATTTGCAGCACTCAACACTAACACAAAAGTAATCCAATTAGCATTAGCGGTTCATGTTGCAAACTTCAACTTGTGCTGCTACAACATCAAAGTGAAAATATTTGCACATCAGAAGTAAAAGAGGTGGGATTTAAATTAATTTCGTGTCTTAAATAAAACTAACTAGGCCTTGATGGTAACTTAAATGATAAATAGTTCACAGATATAGAAATTGAATATATTTGTATTTCTTTTCAAAAAATCCCAAGGCCTGTGGACTAAATATTAATGAAATATGAATATTAGAAAAAGGATGGAATATGACAGTGCATATGGAAAATGTTAGGTTTCTTCTGTTTCAATTCAGTTCACGCTGTAGTGTATACAACTGTTTATAACTCAGAGTATGTACGTGACGATTCTATCTACCCACCTATCTACCCATCTATCTAACATGTTACAATATTCGGAGTCTAATTATTCTGACTAGTTTGTTATATAGGGAAATGTAGTGAAGTGGATACACTGTGGGCATAGACATGCCAAAATAGTATGATTTCCACTAAAACGCATCCCTCATTGTTTGACACATGCTACGATCATGCCGTTTCCATCTGTCTGCCCCAATGTCCCCTGTTTTAATATTCCTTCCTCGTGTGGGAATCCATATGGTCGAGTTGAGTGAAACACACAATTTTTATTAATGGTTATTTTTAAGGAACTTAAGTCTAGGGAATAGAATGTTTTCATAAATGCAAATCTGTCCTTTAAAATAATTTACATTCCTGCCATAGCTCAGTTTCATTCTGACAGGGACCTAGTGAATGGTCAGCATTTGGAGACTAAGGTACTTCTCAGAAATTAAGATATCTCCAACTGGACTAAGGGGTTCATTGCTCCCTGGCACACACTCTTCAATTGCCTGAATAAGGGAACAGTTTCCTAAATATTATTAGTAACTAATTATGCATTCATGTTTTATTTTATTGTTTCATACTCCAATTAATATTTAAAATAAGACAGGTACAAATAGTATTACCAAGCATCAAGATATTTCCATAGAACAAAACAAATACATATATTCAGATTTCTGTTAATTTTAACTCTGAGAGTATCTAGAACATAGAGAAAATGCTATGTTGTAAGCCATTCTCATGACTTAAAATTAACTAACATAATTTGAAAATTACTAATGATGAAATTTCCCAGAAATACCATCAGGGGTATCACTACATTTTATAGCTATCAAATGAGGTTCACAGAACTAATTTCATATCTACATTTGGAAACTTCAGAGGCCTTACCTGGGTGCCCTTGCAACAAAGACACACCAGGAAAAGGTAAATAAGAAGAAAATGATTTTCAATTAGAAACTAACTTTCTTACTCAAGTGATCTATAAGTTAATTACATGACAGTCAAAGAATGTGAAAAGATGAAATTTTGAGTACTGCATTCATTTATGGGGAAAAGGGTTCTTACACTTGGACTAAATGTTCCAATACTTTTGTTCTTTGTTCATTTGCTTTTGCCTCTAAGTGGGTAAAGAGAAGGATTTGGGGTATTGCAGAAGATTAATATTGATTAGCTTTCTCCATTGTAAACTCATCAATCAATGGACTGGAAAGAGAACAAGTTTCTTTGATTTACAACCTATGAAAAATTGTAATTTCCATGTAGATGTGAAATATCACAAGGTATTCTACATAGAATATTATTCCCACAGATAAGGAGATAGTTTTTCCAAGTGAATTCTGATTATATTAGAATAACTAAAAATTTTAGACATGAAACCTGGAATTACTAAAGATCACCTTTGTCATTGTTCAACCATTTCTTCACATGGATATTACAGGGTGATTAGATTTGTGGGGGAGGCCAGAATAGAGACTGTATCTATATTTCTCAAAGGTTTTGCTTTGCATATTTGCTACAATGTCTACAATAACAGTGAATCATTTGATGATCTAACCTGGAACTTTTTTTTTTTTTTACTTGTTTGAGTGCTTAAAGAAAGTCTTCACAGTTATAAACCATCTTCATGAGAAATAATAATAATTCCATTTTCAGGAGAACAAAGACTAAATTTTTGAAAAGACTAAAAATGACCTCTTGGAAACAAAGGACAGAGAGCTGAATATTAATGCAATCAGTAGCTACCATTTAGCAAGCAAGAAGAAATAAATTGCAGGCCAAAAGAAACAGTAACTTAGATGTCTAGGACTCAAACACAGAATGAAAATTTCAACTTTCAAAAAATAACTTAATATGTGAATTAATTTTCCTTAATTTTAAAAAGAATTATACATATTCCATGTAGAAATTATACTGCATTTCAAGGTGATTCTAACACAAGACTTGGCTTGGATTTATAAAGGCCACAATACCTATCACATTCTTGAGTTGTGACATGATGGATCAAAATCATTGCTGTTTGTTGTAGGGTCAAATAATGATAGCGTATCTATTTTGCTGTTGTTATTGTTTTTCTTTAAAACTAAATTTAGCATAATACAAAATTTGTTAAAACGACAGTGGAATATTTAAGATTATGGCTCTAACCCTTCTTGTTACAGGTCACAATGGAGCTCGCAAGGACCATGGCTTATTCAAGGTCCTCCATCTTGCAGCAAAGCAAGGATTAAACCAATTTACCAATTCCGAGAATTGGGAACTGTGGTTAGTTCAAGGTGAGGATGAGTAAATTGAGGTAAATCAAGTAAGAACTGGTAAACCCCTATGATAAATACCATGAGACAGGCTTCACGGGCCTTTTTAATCTCTCTCTTACACACAGGTAAGAGAGTTAGAGACTTCG
Source organism: Otolemur garnettii (assembly GCF_000181295.1). Lineage (NCBI taxonomy): Eukaryota > Metazoa > Chordata > Mammalia > Primates > Galagidae > Otolemur > Otolemur garnettii. The sequence goes on from NW_003852545.1 coordinate 3,763,788, forward strand.
CTAATTTTTCAAGTGGGTGTATTCAATGTCAGAAAGGCCAGGTAGATTTCCCAAGGTCACCAAATCAGGAAACTGTGCAGAGCCTCCATTCAAACCCAACATGCTCTTTCCCCTAAACCACATTCTTTCCCTTTTACCAGACCTTAAAATTACATCAGAGACTCAGCACTGTACCGTAATCAACCTAGCCTGGAATGACGTTTGTTAAAATAATAAAATGATGATCTATAGTGTGTCCTTAAAGGTAATTCAAATATAAATTTAACAAATAATTAGCTCAGCTTGGGGCTTGAAACAAAGGCTAATGAAGTGTTGAGGAAGGCAATACATAAAACAGGGCATAAACGTGCCTGCCTTTCTTTCAGCGGTGTTACTAACCTCGGCCCTTTACCCAGTGGCAGATAGAGCTCAGGCGCGAGGGAACTTTCCCTTTAGGCATGTTCCTCTATGGCTGCTTTCTTCCTCCCTCTGCAATGAGCACTTTCCCCCTTCTCATCTGCTTTGCCACATTTTCCTTGCATTACCTTATCACCCATGGAGGTCCCCTTGGTATTTAGCCTGGGAATGGCATCGTCATAAAAATAGCAAACTGGTGGCCTTAAGGGGTGACTCCTAAGAACCCACAAATACATTTTTGGAATAACATATTGGCAGGCAACTTGATTTCAGATACAATTCTAAATGTTAATTTTTTTTATTAAATCATAACTGTGTACGTTAAACATCTCAGCACAACGAATAAGTAAGGGAGGTGCTGGTGATGGTAATCAGCTTGATGCAAGAGTTACGTTGTTCAGGGTTGTGCTCACCACATTGCATTTTTTCTTTGGGGCATCAGTCACTTTATATCAATGACCACGAATCTTGGTCTTTTAGAGCCAGTTGCAAAGAATGAGAATGTCACAGTCACATCACTGAATTTAACTTCCTTACGTTTATGGAGGAAGAAACAGAAGACCTGAGAAGTAACATTGGCTAAAGAAAAAAGAAATACCAAGAAAGGGCAGGCTCAGCACCCATAGCACAGTAGTTACTGCGCCAGCCACATACACTGAGGCTGGTGGGTTTGAATCCAGCCTGGGGCAGCTAAACAATAACAACTGCAATAAAAAAAAAAAAATTGCCTGGGAGTTGTGCTGGGCACCTATGGTCCCAGCTACTTGGGAGGCTGAGGCAAGAGAATTGCTTATGCCCAAGAGTTTGAGGTTGCTGTGAGCTGTGATGCCATAGCACTCGACTGAGGGTGACATAGTGAAACTCTGTCTCAAAAAAAAAAAAAAAATAGGGCAGATTCAAGGCTAAATCTGAGATTCTTAATCCATTGCTCCTTCCATTTGTTCCCACAATAACAGTGTTGAACACACTCTCTGCTAATCAAGAGTCCCGGATATTTGGAATATAAATTCCCTTAATCCTCTAACTCTGTAAGCAAGGAAGATGTTTGTTTGTTTGTTTTTCTGAAAATCAATCAATCTCAGTACTGTGCATACCAGTGTCAGACCAAGGAGGCTCAGGGTAGGGGGTCTCAGTCTACTACAGAGAAGCATAGATTGGTTTGGCTAAATCCACACAAAGACTTCCACTCAGTGGCGTGGGGCACTGTGCCAGTACTGACTGTCAACAAACAAACAGATATATATTGTAACAAAGTTATTATTAGTATTTATAGCAGCTCTAGTGCTCTTGATAAATGAAGGCACGTTAATTAGTTTCAGGATCTCATTCTCACTTTGGCATATCCACCAGCACTTCTGAACATGCAATTAAAATATTTCAAAATGTCACTTATGTTTCCATTCTACAAGAAATGCATACTGATTATGGTCATTTCATTTGTACTAAGCCACATACGTTGAGAAACAAAAATATGTTAACATTTTAGAGGTTAACAACTCTATGTGGAAAGAAGTATTATAAAAAATAAAGCTATTAATGATCACACCTATGAATAACGCCATTTCCCTGCATTTGAAATATTTCCTGTTATATAATTTATTTTTAAGGTTCAAATATGGTATGTTTGTTTTCTTTTTATTTGGGGAAATGTAAATTCCCCAAATAGCTACAGATGGGTATCTACATACAAATGTATGTGAATGGGAAGTTGGATGATATTCTTTTTAAACCATTTGTCAATGTAATTGTAACTTTAAGTCTTGAGTAGAAGATGATGTAACAGATCGAAGTCAATCTACAAAGTGGCCCCTGTAGCTATGCCCTCAATCTTAGCAAAAGGCAGGTGATTTCTGCATAAAAGTAGAGATGAGTGGTCAAATACTTCCCTGTAAATGATAAATTGAATTTTGCAGAAGAAATACGTCAGGTGACTGTCAGATACGGAATGCAGTTAATGTTTAATGCTTAAAACAATGGACTATTTTTCTTTCCAATTTTTAAATACTTTAGAAATAAGTAATACTGAAAATTTCTGAATTCTTCTTCAGCTTTTCAGTACTCTCTCTGGATACTATCAGAAATAGATTCAGGCATTTTTCCTATTCTGGAGATGTGAGGAGAAGAGGTGATACAAGAAAAAGAATAGATGGAGACTTTACCTTCATGTTTACATGGATGGAGCTGGAAAATGTTCTTCTTAGCAAAGTATCACAAGAATGGAAGAAAAAGTATCCAATATACACAGCTCTATTATGAAACTAATTTATAGCTTTCATATGAAAGCTATAACCTAATTATAGCTTATATGGGGAGGGGGGAGGGGATGGAGGTGGCTGGGTGGAGGGAGGGTGATGGAAGGGATCATCTCTATGGTTTATCTTACAAGGGTAAAAGTGAATCCTTCTAAAAGTAGAATATAAACGTCTTGACACAGTAACTAAGAAAATGACATGAAGGCTATGTTAACCAGTTTGATGAGAGTATTTCAAATTATATATGAAAACACTACACTGTACCCCATGATTGCATTAATGTACACAGCTAACATTTAATAAAAAAAAAAAAAAAAAAAAAAAACCAAAAAAAAAAAAAAAAAAAAGAAAGAATGGAAAAGAAAGAATGGAAGTGTGATATGTGGATGAGGCCAGTAAAGTAACTGGGAAAACAACCCAGAAATTCTGTCTTCCTCCACGGCATTTTATACATGATGTAGCAGGTCGTATGTATTATGCCAAGTGTTAGAGATGTTTTTTTTAATTACTTCAGAAAGCAAGAAATATGAACAGGGATTCTGAATTATGAGCCTAAAGAGAGATAGATGATAACTTTGTTCCGAAGATCAAGCCAAACCTTGGCGTCTGCTTGGATGGCACCACCCTTCTACATCCTACGGGGAAAAGGGGGTGAAGGCTTTCTTGAGAAGAAAAACTACTGTAAGTGAACAGGCCAGGGGAAGTGGGACAAGGGTGAGAAGTCAGCAGAAACTGCCAGAAAAGCTGCAAGTGAGGGAGCTTGCTGGTAACTCCTGGGGCCGAGAGTCACAGGGAAAAGGACAAAGGCGTGGGAGAAAGACGCCTAGATTCAAACTCCCCGTTCCCTCCCCACACAGCCCTTTGAACCACTGCTCCTTCCCTTCTGCAATCCTTTCCTTCATCACTTATAAATTAATTATGGAATTGACAAAAATTGTATACATTTTTATGTATGATGTATATAATGTTATGTTTTGAAATACATGCACAGAGGAATGGGTCTACTAAACTATTTAACATCTGTATCATCTTACTCGTTTACCTTTTTTTGTAGTGAGAATACTTAAAACCTACTGCCTGGGTTTGAACCCACCACCTCTGGCATAGGGGGCCGGCACTCTGTCCTTTGAACCACAGGCACCACCCTAAAATCTACTGTCTTAGTGACTTTCAAGAATACAGTGCATTGGGTGGTGCCTGTGGCTCAAAGGAGTAGGGTGCTGGCCCCATATGCCGGAGGTGGTGGGTTCAAACCCAGCCCCGGCCAAAAAAAAAAAAAAAGCATCCAGTACGTTGTGATCAGCTGCTGTCAGATCCACTGTGCAGTACAACTCTTGAACCTGTTGTTTCTTCTACCCACCTGCAATTCTCTTCCATTAGAGTTCATTTACCAATAGAAATAGAACAGAGCCTGATCCACGTCGTTGAATGGTGCTCTAAAGTGTAAGATATATGAATCCTGACTATCTCTACACCCGGCAAAAAATGAATGAGGGTAACATTAAAAAAAAGAAAAATTCAATGACATGTAACACAAAGCATTTTCCTATCAGATCGACACCAGCAGAAGAAGATTTCACATGAAAGAGCAAGGTTAAGAAGGGTGAAAAATGAATCTTTTATTATTCTTGGAGATGGTATTATACTACATAAACTGAGATATTCTATTAATTTAAAAGGAGATTGTTGAAGAGCTGGTATTTCATTCAGTGATAGAATACGGGTCTTTTATTGTCTAAAGTTGATTTGATTTCTAATAAAATATTTGCTGTAACCTTGGACTGCAAGGCAGTGGATAGTTGAATATGAGACAGTAATATTATGACAAATTATGATTTTTTTCATGCAGCTCAAAGCTTCCTATGTTATCCATCAAATTCATTTCCTTTGTAACTAAATCTGTCATGAATCTAGGAATCCAAATGTGAAATATGTTTCCCCCCAAATAATCCACTGTCAACAAACTTAATAAAGCCTTCAAAAGATGCAACAGTTTCTACTGGTTTTAAAATGCCTCACAAATAAATTATTGATCTCGGTATTTGATGATGATATTAATAATAATCTACAAATTAAGAAAAAAGTCCTAGGTATGGAAAGAGAGGTTAATTTTTCCAACCATTGTAACCCTATTTTTCTTTTAATTTTTCATGATCAAAAACAAATAAATTAACAGTCATAGGTAAATTGTTAGAAATTTTCTATTTCGTTTATGTGAAATGAACCAAAATTGATTATAGTTTTAAGAACTGTCAAAAAATGTTGGACAATTTTTTTATATACAAGAATAAACAGTTTCACATGTGGATATTAAAGGGTCTTAATTTTTTCTCACTCAACAATGAATGAATTATATGTAAATGTGACTATTATAGCCCATTTTTGTTTCTTTACAATTACTGTGTTTTCTTCTCTTAATAATCCACTGCAGAAAATTCAATAAGAATGATGAAGTTAGGAAAAGGTCTTAATGTTCAAGTGTGATGGCATTTTACGTCTGTCAATATTCATCAATCGGGCTAAATTATATTAGTCCAATATAGGAAGGAAATCTTAGGCTTTTCCCTTATAACTAAATATATTCTTCATAAAAATAACCTCTCTGGATTAGTCGTAACGTCTTAGTTTCAATAATGACCTAGTGATTCAGATCATCATTACTTTAAATTCTTGATCTGATACTCAGAAAAATGTGTTTCGTTACTAAAATGTTCTATTGTAAACAGTCATGTTGGATACTTTTATGCCTAATTATTTTGTGAGAGACTTGTAAGATATAAGGTGAACAGAGACATCCGAGTGTATTGGATTTTCATTTTCAGCACATACAAGGAAATAAAGAAATCAGATGGATCCTTATTCTCCCCAACTATTAACACTGCTGGTCTAGTAGCCTAAGAAAGGGGAAGGAAGTAGGGTGCAGATGTTGACACTGTTAAAATCACAGTGGCAGCAATTCGCTTTTATAGAAATGTCCCAACACATTCTCAGGATGGGGAATGTGATATTGTATAAGTGGACAGGAAAATAAACAGCATTAGGCTGAGGACAGTGAATAAAATCTTGCTAGAAAATAACACATTAGGAGATCTGTGTAGAATGTGCACTGACTACTGAAAAATCTGGCCCAAGTATTGAAGGATATAATTCCTCCTTTTATGGATGCTGTACCCAGATGGGAAAGATATGAAATAGTAGTGATGGAATCCTTGACTTTAGGAGTTTTCCAAGTAAAAATCAAAGCACATCTAAGTGAAATAACACTATTAGGTTATAACAAGGAACGCTATTAGGCAGCCAGAATAAAATAAAGACTGGTGTTTCAGATCACCTGGTATCACCTGCCATATCATGCATGATAATAGAGTGATGTTTGAGAATGACAAAAATTCCTCGTGTGATAGGGAAGAGAATACATTTTCTACAATTAGGTTAAATCACAAAAGTCAAACCACTTTTGATTTAGGATTAAGTTGGACCATCCATATTGAAATTCCTACTATTGGTCATCTCATGGTCTATTCACACATTTAACATTTTTTATTTGGCAGAAAGCTGAGACATATGATCAAAGATTCAGCTTCGATTTCAGGTAGCATCAAATACTTTTCAAGGGCTCATTCATTCAGCGACCTCATGACTCAGTCTTTCCTGATCCACAAAAACATTGTAATTAACTTGAATAGTCCCACGTATTAGCCATGGTTTTATTTAAAAATTGTTTTTATTCATATCTAGAGATAATACTTTATGTTGCCCCACTCAAGACTGACTTTTCATTACTATCCTTTTTTAGAAATTTTAATGAGAACTGTGTCTTTATTATTTACCAAAGAGGGAAAATATTTTGAATTTTCAACAGTTATTCACTCGTAGTTTTTTAATTAGTTGTGAATGTATTTTATTATGGACATTGCTGAAACCAAAGAAGTGTATTAGAAAAAAAGAAATAACATTTATTGAATGCCATTCTAGAAATGCAATAAGCGTTTAAAGCCTCACAACTTTGACAGTATAATTATTCCAATTGTTCCACAAATGATGAGATCAACTCTCAGAAAGCTTAAATAATTTGCCTGAGACCACACACCTGAATAAGATTTAACCATAGGTATATTTAAACCAAATCTAAATTTTCTCCCTAAATCACAGCATTTCTAAATATAAAAGTATTCTCATAAATACCATACATACTTTCTTCTGACAGCAGGGATGTATGGACTATTAAACAGAAAGCTAAGATTCTCCTGTTTGAAGGTTGAAATAATTCTTAAAGTGGAATATCAGTGTGGAAAAAGCGTTCAGAAAATAATTAGTGACACCTATAATTATTATTTCATAAATGAGGAAATAAAGACTCAGAAAGGGAAAGTCTGTTGTTTAAGGTCACATGGCATCCTACAGGGAGAGCCGGAGTGAACACCAGTTCCCTGGGACACTAAGAAGTCCTGATTCATTTATAAGACTTTTTTGTGTGTGTGTGTGTGTGTGTGATCTTAGTAAGGACCCTATGAACTCAGATTTTTAATAGAATTTCCCTTTATTAATTGAGCCATACACAAGATATTTAGTTCACTGCAACATGTTAATAACTTTCTGAGTCATATGCATGAAATATTGTCAAACATAAAAGAACAGTCAGAGTGTGGGAGACAAATGCTCGTCTAGAAAGTTTAAGATTTATGTGAAGAGAAGGCACAGGCCTCTCTACAGCAGTAAATATGTGATCCTCTCCACCATGTTATTCAAGTACCAAATAACTTTCATTTCAAAGTGGCTCACATGGGGAAAGAGGATTATTTAGAGTTCTATGGACATTAAAACAAATTAATAAACCCAACTTGACCCAATGGTCTGCCAGATGCTGAAGGGAGGAAGAGGGGAAGAGACTGGACATTCAGGCTGCGTAAGGAAGAGCCACACGTCTACACCAAACCTCCATGACTCTCCATATAAAAAGGGAAGGACAGAATAAGTGATGTGAGTCCTCAAGTGAAATTCTCAGGGAGACAATTTCGGAGAACAAGGTAGCACTGGAAGATACGCTCATGGTCCATTTATTTGTATTTATTATTATTATTTTTTTTTGGTAGTTTTTGGCCAGGGCTGGGTTTGAGCCCACCACCTCTGGCATCAACTCCTTTGAGCCACAGGCGCCACCCCTAGGTCCATTTTTTTTTTTTTTAATGTACTAACACCCTTCTCCAAATTTGGCTGAAATACAAGTCATATTTGCTCCTGGTAGGAGGGAACAGGAGGGAAGGAGAAGGAGGAAGAAAAATCCTGTTTTGCCTCCTGAAGAAAGTTGTCCACTTATCAGTGAGGTGGGTATTGTCCTGATTTCAGAAAATCTAATGGTGCCCTCCAATGGGCCAAACCACCTTGAGGAAAGGTCACAGGAACGGGGAGAAGGGCTTCTAGGTTGATTTTTACTAAAGTGATGATTATTAACACATGGGGTAGGAAGATTTTGGAGATATATAAAATTGGCCTGGAGAAAAGACCCAGGGTTACCTACATAGAAGCTAGTTCTAACTCCTGCAAAGAAGAAACTTGACCTAAATATTACTAAGATGTTTCTCTTATCTGTTTCATACAGAAGGCTTTTAAAGAAAGATACTGTAAATGCATGCTTATCTATCAATATGTATGTTTAATACGGATTGAAGTTATTAAAATGAAAATTCATCCATTTATTTAAAAAAATACATTTTTTAATGGGAACAACAATTTACAAACAGAGCACTGGCTTAACTAACTTGCTATTACTTAAGAAACTCAGCTTCCTAAAAGTATAATAGCTACACGGTTTCCTGATTAGCTGCTGATTATTTTTAATGAAATAAAACAATTCTCACTTTATTGACTTGAAAAATCAAACAGTGCAATATATAATAATTTAATTTTGTTTATCAATGACTTTTGTTCTAAATGCTGGCGAGAATGAAATTGAACATAAGCAGTGGGACTTTGTTGATGACAACCAAATGTGTTTTCCACATGATTGCATGTCCTGGCTTTTATTTAAGCATAAAAGCAAATCTAAAACCTCTCAGAGTTACTACAAATCAGTCTCTGATTGGAGAGATTCATTGGTGGAGACTTTTAATATAAAAGCTCCTGCATATTTGACTTACACGTTTTTAACCAGGGAAGTCCTAATTCTGCCGTGCTGGGCATTTGTGAATAATGGCATTATGTGGGCTCACATTTTTTCAGGGTAAGATAAATGCTCACCTAGGAGGTAGGGATATGCCAAGGCTGAAAGGGATGGAAGGCAAATGGAAATGGTGTAGAAAATTGTGGTAATGGACAAAAGGCTTCCTGGGGAACTTTGACATTCCTGTTTGGTTTTAAATACTCCAAAGCAGTTGGGGGTGGGGCATTGATACATTTGAAATAATGGTACTTCCAGAACCAAGGGCATTTTTCACTATACTTAGAACATACGAAGTGATCCAGTGCTAAGCTGCTGTCAGAGTATGGAATACTGCCAGGTGTTAAAAACGAAAGATTAAATAAGTGAATAATAAAGTAAAAAAATAAATGTTACCTAAGTAAAATGCAGAAAACTAACATCCTTGTGCTCTGTGAAACCGAAGTCCCTTTAAAACATAGTGAAGTGGGCACAGGCAGTATGACAACATCTCTGTAGGGTGTCCATCCTGCGAACACTTAGTAGTCTTCCAAGGATATGGAAAATAAGAAATCAAGGGTTCCATGCACAGCTAAAAGTATTATTTTACGTATAATGGTGATTTTGAGTATGTGAAGGAAGGGGCCGTGCTGTATTAGTAATGAAGAAAAACAATGGAATTTGATGATTTTGGAAATACAGTATTACTCATTATTACTAATTTTTAGAATTTTCCAGAGTGATGTGTCCTCTCCAGGCACCTTTTGGACAGCTTTATATAAATCTCCCTATGGGTTGATTTTAGACAAGTAATGTTCAATGGAACTTTCTGGGTTCCTGGTAAGAGATAAAGGGGCGTACACACACACACACACACACACACACACACACACACAGGCAAGATGAATCTGTAAAGTACTGTTCTATCTTTCTTCTTCCCTGAGGATTCTGTTCTTTCTGAAATCTCCAGTCGCAATCAGGCTGGCTGGCTGCTCCAGAGAAAGATAGTCACACGCCACAGCAGTCAGAAGTTCCTGCCTCTTTGTTCTTACAGGTCGTTCTAGGAGATACTACCCTATGTGGGTAACTTAGTCTGCAGAGAGTGAGAAAGTGTATGAAAGAAATACGACTACATAAATGGCTTTTCTCTTTTGTGTTGGTGATTAATTTCTCCCAGCTTCCTTTTTATTCCTCCCCCACCAAGTTCTCCATCCTTGGAAATAGCCCCCTAAAACATCATTGAAAGAGTGAAACCTCACCATTTTTGAATGTTTAGTGACACTGAATATGGCCAGACGATAGGGAATGCTAAGAGGGGATATCCTTTCCAGAGGAGGTTATAAAGTACTACCTTCCATGCTGAATTTGTCCTGGCATGTCTGGATATTTGGCTTAATTATCAGAAATTAGCTTGAGGGAAAGATTAATCGTTTCACTTAGCCAACACACAACTTGTAGTTTCTAGTTAGTCAAGTCCCATGACAGCTTCCACTATTTCTTATCATTATCAAGAAAAATGGGAGGCTTGTGTGGTGAAAGAAAGTCTCTATTATCCAATGTAGCTCATTAAGGATCTGGCTTTTGGTTATGAAATGAAGCCTGAATGGAAAAAGAGAAGCTTTCATGTTTAGTGGGGAGTATTGTCTTTGTGGACAATTTCTGCCTCATTTCTGCCCCAGGTCATGTGAAGAACTGTATCCAGTAATCAAAAAGAGAAACATGTTTTTTTTTTTTT
>NW_003852545.1:3775217-3777520 GCF_000181295.1 Otolemur garnettii
TTCTTCCTGCTTTTAATGCATTCAGCAAACTAAATGCCCACCTGGACTCCCTTCCTCAAATCTCATAATTACCTTTTTTTTAAATGTTACTGACACAATATGCCTTAAATATCAAAATGGTAGTTTTTTTTAATTTAAAAACTACAGCCAATCTCTCCTCACACTCAAAGTTAAACCTCCTATTCAGCAATCAAGGGGTACTATGATGTGATTGTAACACACCTGTCCAAACTCATCCCCCCCCAGATGAAACTCTTTCCAGTCTCACACCAATCTCATCTCTCTCCCCCAAACATGCGACAGTATTTTCAATCTCGGCTCAGTCTATGTCCTCACTCTGCCTAATGGTTTCATTCCTCCCTTCACTTTGTCCAAAATTCATTCAACCTACAGGTCCTTCCATAACATCTTGGTATTGGTACTCCCCAAACCTCTTCTCATTATGAATTTTGTCTCTATTACACACATTTAATAGAAAATTTATTAAGCATTTAATGGCTGACCAACATCCTATTCTTACGTAGTTTAGGGAGTTTGTTCCTGGATATCTTCTCTCTCCAGGTAGTCATCTTTTGACAGTTTAGCAAAGATCATTATCATTTCTTCACATCTCTTTGCAACATGGAGTATTTATTTCTCATTTAGGAAGTGTTGGAAAAAGTACTTGTAGGAATGTCTATACTGGAAAGAACAAATGCCAACAGTGAAAAGGTTGCAAGGTCCATGCATTTTCGAATGAGTTTATTTGAAACTGTGTGTAAGTTTAGGTTGGCAACTGTGTCCGAGGCTTTGTGGGGCAGGGCACATTTAGGAAAGTCTGGGCCTGATTGTGCTCAAATAATTATAGGTCATGTTTGATGAAATGAAACTTGGGCTGTGGGATGAGGTGGATGAGGCCAGAGATTTTATGAGAGAAATAAGGTCTGTGAGGTGTAACTGAGTTTCAGAGATAACTTGATTGTGTTGTAGAGGATAATTACATTAAAATAGGTTGGGCATTATAGTAGCCTTGATTATCTCACTCTTTGAAGGCGTTGTTTAATTCATCTACACTACAAACAGATTCTCAATTTTAAAGATGAAAGAGACCTGACTCCTTTACATTTTCGAGTTTTTCTTTGTTAGTTTGTTCTTTCTGAGGCAGCCGAGCTCCCCAAGTTCACATTACACAGTCGCTGTCTTCACTGCAGGGCAGACATAGAGTAGAAAAAGTCACTGAAGAAAACAAAACAAAACAACAAACAAAAAATCCCTGCACACAGACACATACTTTCAAAAGTAAAATTTAAAAATAAACATAACAAGTCGGCGGACTGCCCCATATCAAAAGAAACACTACATTACATTAACATGGTAGCCCTCAAGGTTTACCAACGTAATTCAGATATTGATGTTCAGGTTAAGAAAAATTGGAACACTCGTTTTTCCATGATAATAATTCTTAAAATTAAAGGCAAGTATTTTAGTTATGAAAAGATTTTCCTTTTCATCCTGAAAAAGTTATATGACTAACATCTAATAAGAAGGTATCTGAGCTTCGTAGATTTTTCATAAATGTTAAGTAAATTACAAATAAAAGCATCTCAGTATTTTACTGTTCAGATGATCTTTGTAGTTCATGATTCTAATCAGGGATGTGAGGACTACAGGGTCCTGGTCAGCAGGGGACAATGTACCACTTCCTGTGCTTCCTGGCTAAATATTCTAAAATGCAATGTTTGTTTAAATGGGAGGGATGGAGAAAGAGAAAAAAAAAGAAAGAAAAGAAAGAGAAGGAGAGAGAAAAAGAGGGGAGGAGAGGTTAATTGTAATTCAAAAGTTTTAGAGGTCCAGGGACCTGGAATATTAAGAACGACGATTAAAATGCAGATGGCCTGAGGACTACATCAAAAAAAATTGATCAAATTTACAGTACTTACTGATAAAGCCAGAATTATTGACTACTGTTACCTGGGAAATTTTAGAAACCTAATCCTGCCTGAACATGATTTACATCAACACATAGCAGGTATTTGCTTTCTTTTCCTGTAGCTTTGCTGCCAGAATTCGCACTGTAATTGGAGCCTTGGTTTCAGTTGACGTGGAGATATTATTTTGTTTGGTTTTATTTTTTCTCCTTCAGATTGAGAAACTTGAATATCACCTCTGTTAGGCCGTTCTTAAGTTTCCTCTCACTGCACATGCATTGAGTTCCACGTAAACACATTAAAAAATTCAGGGTAGAGGGGCGGCACCTGTAGCCCAAAGGAGTAGGGTGCCAGCCCCATATACTGGAGGTGGTGGGTTCAAACCTAGCCATGGCC
>NW_003852545.1:3777540-3783765 GCF_000181295.1 Otolemur garnettii
TGTCACATTTCTACAAACTATTGAGAATGAATGGATTTTATATAGGGCAACAATACTGGCACCTAATTCTGGTTTATTCAAATCTTCATGTAAGGCTTATGGGAAGATTTACATATGATTGCCATCATCTTTTAGAGAAAGAAACATTTTTCCTAATTTTTCTGGAATCATCCACCTAAGATTTTGAACAGTTTTGCAGATTTACTTTATGTCTTGGTAGACACAGTCTTGACTTACAAACTTTATTTCTCAAAATTTATGTTATGGAAATTTATTTTGTATGGAACCGTTTTTAAAAGCAATGACAAAAAAATATTATAAATCTTTTCCTTAAAATATTCTGCTCCCTTTTACCACATTCTGGGTATCTATTTTGTTTGCAAATGAAAGTTATTCTGATGATTAGCAACTTGAGCCTGTTAATAGAAAATTGCAAAGCCTGAATACACACGCATTGCCTTAGCCTATCAGTGGAATAGAGAACATGTATTAAGAAAATATGTCTGGGCTTTTGCTGTTGAGCAAAATTCTGTCTGTATGTATGATTTTTTTTTTTATTTTCTTCAGAGATGTGAATTGAATGAAAGTGAGGGATCCAGTTAAATTATTTTATATATGGGTGTTCTGGATCCTTTCACTCCATATACCATTTTCTTGTAAGGGCAGTGTTTGCAGACTTGCTAATGGACCATAGAGCTGAGCTATGTTAATTTTGTACTTGACTCAGGGGATTAGCTCTGTGAACTCCATTGCATAAAGAAAGCAAATGTTTGCCTTGATTTTGAATGTACCTTTTTAATGTCTTCTTAAAACATATTTTAATAATGTGGTTATGTTTCCTTTTTCTAGCTTCATAGTAAATATTGCTTAGTATTTTCCCTCTCCCCAAGGTAGTTTATATACTACCCTACAGGTCATGCCAAAAATGAATAAAAGTTTAAATGCCAAAATGTTTATAAAACTGCTGTCTAAATACTGATTGCACAGTTTAAATAAAAGTTTTCCTTAGTTAAAAAGAAAAATCCATGTTTCCTTTTAGTCTTCAGTTTTCTTTGGGGGAATAGAGAATGAAAACTTTCAGTTCATAGAACGATGGTTTTTGTGTCCTGGAATGGAGTGATTATAGAGTCCACTCCAAATAGCGGGGCTAGAACCTATTTAAAGTCTTAAAGAATTGTTTTCATCTGGTGTCTACTGAATAACAGCAAGGAAATAACACTTTTCCCATTCTAGAAGATGGTTGCTTACCTCAGGAACTGGATAGTAGGTGGCTTCTCTGGCTCAAGGAGTAGGGCACTGGCCCCATATACTGGAGGTGGTGGGTTCAAACCTAGCCCTGGCCAAAAAAAAAAAAAAAACTGCCAAAAATTCAGGGTAGAAAAATTTCTGTGACAGCTAAAATAGCTCACTTTCAACTTAACACAGTTGTAAGTTTGAAGTCACCTCTGGCAAAGAATTATTTATTTATTTATTTTTTGAGACAGAGTCTCACCATGTCACTCTTGGTAGAGTGCTAGGGCATCACAGCTCACAGCAACCTCAAACTCTTGGGCTTAAGTGAGTCTCTTGCCTTAGCCTTCCAAGTAGCTGGGACTACAGACTCCTGCCACAACACCCGGCCATTTTTTTGTTGTAGTTGTCGTTGATGTTTGGCAGGCCCAGGCCAGGTTCAAACTCACCAGCCATGGTGTTGTGTGGCTGGCGCCTAACCACTGAGCTACAGGTGCCGAGCCTGGCAAAGAATTCTTTCCACCGTTTCTAACAATATCCATCTGATAACACTAAGAAGTACCTGATTCTATATTATGATAACTTGACTCATCCTATGGAGCTACAATTAATATTCCTTCTTAGGACTTTACTTGTCAAACTACAGAATCATTGTTCTTAGAGCTGGAAGCGTCATCTGTGTATGAACACACTCTACGCTTCACACAGGAGGACCATGACGCTTAGGCAGATGAAGTGACTTTCACCATATCACGGAACTGTTTCTGAAAACCTGGTCTCCCAATACTTTATCCTATAATCCCATTGGACACATGCTCTTTAGCAGCAGAAAACACAATAAACCCCACTTGTACCTGACCAATCTCACTAGCAGTTGGCCATATGCTCTGTAAGCCAGAATTGATTGCCTGGGTTACTCAGATGTAGAAAACAAAACAAAACAATGTTTTCCTCTTTGTCTTCCAAAAAGTCATAGGAGAAGAAAATAACATCTCATATTTAAAAGGCATCATTCAACTTGTATGAAGTACTATTTTTGCCCAGAAGAAAGCAAAACGATCACTTTGTCACATTCCTGAGTTGCGTAAATATAGTCACATTCCTGGAGCATGATAGATCTATCTCTGAATTGTTATTAATAAAGTTCCATTTATATAACACCGGGCGCCTGGTCCAGTAGACAGGAAATGTGTGTGAAGAGGCAGCGTGCACAGTGCACGGGGTTAAGGATCTGTCCTCTGACCACATTAGGTGACGTATCAGGTGAATGACTGGGTCAAAGTAAGTAACTCTAAGCCCCAGCTTCCTCCTGCGTAATCAGATTGTTGTGGTTACTGCATTTATTAACACATAATTCAGAGAGAGCGTTGTCTGGCACACAGGAAGTGACTGATAAGCTACAGCTATCTCTTCAATTTCGGTCAAAACTATCTGGGGAGAGGGATGCTTGGTAAGGAAGTGAAAAGTTCTAAAGACGTTTAGCTTTTAGATGGAGAAGAGATGAGATCCAAATAGGAGTCAGATTTCAGGGTCCACAGTCTAACTATTATTATTCTTTAAAAGAAGAAAACATACATTTTGAATTTCATCCCACATGTTGATAAGAGGTAAGATACTTTAAAATTATACATTCCAATCGAGTTTTCAACTACAGGCGTCTGGTGATGCCTTCTCTTTCACTCTAACTCTCTCTACCCCTGCTCTCTCTCTCTCTTTCTCTCTTACTCTAACTCTCTCTATCCCTGCCCTTCTTCCCACACAGACTTCAATCTAGGAAACTCAGAAGTTACACACAATTTTAAAGATGAGGCTGAAGAGACGGCCTGCAAATTTCGACCACCTCTTCCATCAGTCCTTGCTTCTCTGAATAGGTCCACAGACCCCGCCAACATCCTCCTTCCCTTGGCTTAGTCAACGCACTTCCTAAATTGCTTTCCCGATGGGTCCTTTCATTCCTGAAGGATTCACAAAACCTGAATTGACACTCCCCTGGGAAACTTGGAGGAAAAAATGGGACAAAACCAAGCTCCAGTCTCATGGAGGAATTTGCCAGATAGACACGCCAGTAGTTTCAAGGACAGAAACATGAACAGCACGTCTGAAAATGCCCAGGACTCTTTATGCCTTGTATTGGGGTGACATTCAAAATATTTAACAAATTGGTACAGCAAAAGCATGGAACATTTAAAATAGACACGGCCTTAAATAACCAGCAAGTCTGGGCTGGGCATTCTGGCCCACAACCGTCCTGTCTCTACGGCTGAAATGGCTCTTTGTTCCTGGTGCAGCGCTTTCAACAAAACAGGCTCTCAGTAAATATTCCCTGACCGAGATACACATAAAATGCTATAAAGGGAAGGAGAGACTGTCATTTTATGCAGGATCCTGAAGCTGTTACCTAAGTTCACGGGGAGTGATGGTATTTGTGAATGTTAACCTGTGAATAAGAGTTGTCCAGAAAGAGAAGAAAGAAAAGTTGCAACAGGACAGTAAAAACAAGAGGTATTCAGACGCACGCGTGCTTGAGAAACTGGGAAATGCCAGTTTCAGTGTTCCAGTTTTTAATGAGAATTATTTTGATGTAAGTGATGTTCTCATCCACATAGAGACACATAAAGTCCAAACTGGCAGGAAGTGATCTATTAACTTGCAAGTGACTTAACTTTTTAAAATCCCTGATTTAGACAGGAAAATAATTTTAGTCCCCGAAAAAGGTTTGCACAACAATGTGTGTAGAAGGCTAAGGAGTGAGAGGAAAACTTTTAGGGTCTGTTTTAGGAGATTAAAGAAGGAAAGAAGGAAGATTCCGTTTACCTGCTCCCCTAATCAAGATGTCTCCCAACCCTGGACTGAAGGCTGCATCCATTGTCTGCCTTTTTTTTTCCTACAATAACAATATTCATATTTATACACATGTATGTATATATATGGTCATTTTCCTTCTCGTATCCATTTATGTTATTCTTTCCACTAAATCTTGAATTTGTACAGGACAAAAAATCCATATGATTAATTTTTTTTTCTTCCTAGAAGCAAAACAGTGTTTGAAACACATTTTCCATTCAACAAATACTTGTAAAATAAATCAAGTTAAGGGAAAACTGTAAAGACTACAGTGGGAATGACGTTCTTGCATTTGTTATTTGGCTTTTAGGGGGACAGTACACCATGGGATACTATGCAGCCCTAAAGAAAAACGAAGACTTTACCTCCTTCATGTTTACATGGATGGAACTGGAAAATGTTCTTCTTAGCAAAGTATCACAGGAATGGAAGAAAAAGTATCCAATGTACACAGCCCTTCTATGAAACTAATATATACTTCTCAAATGAAGGAAACAACTTAATTCTAGCCCAAGAATATGGGGAGGGGGAGGGAAGGGGAGGGAAGAAGGGTGGCTGGGTGGTGGGAGGTTAACCGGAAAGATCACCTATATTTCTGTCTAACAAGGGTACAAGTGAACTTTTCTAGAAATAGAATGTAAATGTTTTGACACAATGACTATGCAAATGACATGAAATTTATGTGAACCAGCTTGATGAAAGTATTTCAAAATGTATATGAAAACACTACACTGTACCCCCGTTTGCATTAATGTATAGAACTATCATTTAATAAAAAAACAAAAACAAAACAAACAAACAAAAAAAAACAACCCACTGTACCCCATGATAGTATTAATGTACACAGCTATGACTTAATAATAATAAAATAATAAATAAATAAAATTATAAAAAAAAAGATAAAAAAAAAAAATACATGGGCGCTGGGACCAACCATCACCAGCTACCCAGGTACCAAAAAATTATGCTTCCGAAATCTCTTGATGTCAATTCTGCACGAAGAGCAGCTGAGTTGCCCCATGTGTGTAGGGGGACATTTTTAAATAAAATCAAGGAATTACATCTATGGTGGTTCTTAATCAAATATATGTGCAGCCCCTTTTAAGAACAAGACACTGAGCTGTGAGTGAAGCGGACGTGGTCCCTATACTCACAGGCTGGAAGAGGGAGCCACACAACGCTTGCCTGAGTTACCCGGTGGGTCTGCAGGAAGCAGGCAGAAAGTTGAGCCCTGCTAGTTCTTATTCCTCAATTCCAGGACAAAAGTCTACACTGGTGTGTCTGAAATGGGAAGAGTACTATGCAGGGGGCACCAAAGTTTGTACTTGGGGGATAGCGATTCCTCAATTCTTAAATTCATAGATTTTTATATGAGATTTGGGCAATGCTACTCAAAACATTTGGCTTAAAAAGGTCATGTTTATCATGTATATATTGCTAGTGTCATTGTAAATATGCTCAGGTACAAGGCAACATATATGTCGTGAGACAGAGAAGAACGTATGTGAATACCTCTAGGATCTTGTGAGTGTTTATAGGACTTAGTGTTTTGTGTTTTCTTTTTCTATAGCACCCAGTGTTTTCTACTGTTTAAAGAGCACTTCAGTTTATACAATTTTCCATGCTTGTTGCCAATCACAGTCCGTGCAGTTTTCATGCAAAAGCACAAACTGTAATTTTAAATGGAGACAGCAGAGTCAGGAAGACATCACGCGTAGGCTGCCTGTTGAGAATAACGTCAACCATCAAGATCGCTTGACTCTAAATGTATAGGAAATTCTGTTTAGCTCCGCTGTAGATGACGCCTCTTGTTACCTGTTAGGCTCTTTCATGATTAGTTTTGAAGTACAGTCTAGAATTACCATTCACACAAACTGAAAAACCAAGAGGACAAAAATCAATCAGGCTTATGATGATTTTCTTTTTCTTCTTTTTGAAAACTGATCATCGCTTTACCTTCTTGCAATTCAGTATTCTTCCCAGCCACAATCCTTATAGGAGTTCAAAACATCTTTAAAATCGTAAGTTTATAGTAACTTGTTTTTACTTTAAATATCAATATTTCGGCTCGGCGCCTGTGGCTCAAGCGGCTAAGGCACCAGCCACATACACCTAAGGTGGCGGGTTCGAATCCCCAGCCCGGGCCCGCCA
>NW_003852545.1:3783952-3787575 GCF_000181295.1 Otolemur garnettii
AAAATAAAATAAAATAAAATAAAATAAAATAAAATAAATAAATATCAATATTTCATTTATGTTGGCTAACAGTAAGCGATCCAGCATACAGGAAGAAAGAAAACCAAACTTTAAACAAGGTGAGATGTTAAAAGTCTCTAGCCCAGTTACCTAATTTTGCAGAGGAAACTGAGGCACAGTGAGGCTGCTACCTTGCTTCATTTATTTCCCAAGAAGGAGTCCCTGGAGATTTTTAGTTTTTATGTTGATGCCCTTCTTACTAAAGTATTTTTCTCACAAGAATAGCAGGATTTGGCCATTGAAAGGCATTTTGATAACCTAGAGTTTCATTTCAGTTTCACAGCAACTTCATGTGTGGTCTGGGGAGAACGTCACCCCCCATTTCCAACAAGGCCCAGTCTCAACCTAAGGGGCCTCTGGTTTTTGTTTCAACTACTGACAGTGTAGAACCCTTGGGCTAAAGTTGAAGAGTTTATATGCGATTATTTACTAGTTTCTCTTGTAAATTGAAAGAAAAAAACAAAACCCCCCTGACCCAATCCAGGGGCCATGCCCCTCAAGGAAGAAACAAACAAAACCCACAGAGCCTGCGCCTTTCTCCCTTTACTCTCATATCCACAGGCTGTGGCCAATTTCCTTTTCCTTTAAGAGCTCCTCCTCCCCATTTGGGGACTAACATATAAAACCACCATGAAGCACTTTATGGATATTATTAAATCATGTTGCAAAACCATAACACCTTTCACTGTTGCATTGTTAGAGAAATCGAAAGAGGATATTTTTGCCCTGAACATCGTCAGGGATGGGGAGGAAAGTTAACATGTTTTTTAACCATTGGAGACATTTAAGTTTGCATGACTCAAAGCTCAAAAGACTGACTGAGAACTTAAATAGAAATTCTGACAGTGCAGCTCTCGCTTGCAATAATACATGTGGATGGGACACAGTGCTATACAATTACTGGGAGAGTGTCTTCCAGGCTCTGACATGTCACCTGCAGCCGTCAGGAATCTGCAGTGAAAATCCTCTGATTTAAACATCTCTCGCTTGGGAAAGTCTCATGAGTTACACTGCTGATGGTCAGAAACAGTGCAGCGTGTTTAACAAGGCCGGGATAGCTACCTACATCGTCTCCTGTGCACTAAAAATTAATTAGCCTGAAAAATATCAAGAGAAAAATACACAAATTTTCACTCCACAGAAACAGTTTGAGATCAAAATGACGACCCTGTCTAGATACTGTTCGAATATTTTCCACAACTTGGCTAGGATGCTTCTGAACTTACAAAAATGTTACTTTGGTCGTTTCTGTTTTAAAAAATGTTTCTACTTGCAGTGTGACAGCATGTCAAATATTATTTTATTCTGCTCCTCATGGAAGGATACAGATGCAAGAATATGGAGGAGAAAAAATATTTAACACATTTAACATGGCCACGTATAGTTCTTTAATTTCTTTAAATGCTGGTATAGAATGACACAGAAATCAAATTTGCACTGGACAGTTCAACGGCATGAGAAAACATCTCTTGTGAGACCTAAATGCTGAGAATTTTGAAGATATTTTGTTTTGCGTGATTGGCAAGAGGTGATTTCACATCTTATCATGTGATCTACAGACTCAGAAAAAGCGAAGGCTTAATGGAATAGTATAGTCAATTTAAAATAAAGTTATTCTGAGAACAGTGATTTTATGTATTTTGCAAAAGGCTAGAAAATTTTACTTTCTGGTTCTTCCCTACATTACCCACTAAATTTATAGATTTCATCCTGTATCATTAAGGTAATGAAAATACAGATTTTCAGGCATCTCATTATACCCGCATGCTTTGGCTGATCCAAATTGCTTTATCTCCCAGTTGTAAATTAGGATCATCAAACATAAATTTACACTGAAGAAACTATCTATCATATCTTGTCATTCTATATAAATTCATATGTAGTTAAAATAAAAATGACTGTACCTTAAAGACCAACTGCTAAATAGATCACAGAAGAATTAGAGATCATATTAGAATATAAACCAACAGAAATTAAGATGTTGATTTTAAAATAACTGGATGCAAGCTGATTAATGTATATTCATGTCTTATGGAATCTGAAGCATGCCTCAAGTCCTTTGTGCAAGAAATCTTGGCATAAATATGAATTAAAAAACAAGCACTCAAGCAAAACTTATAGTAATAACTCTCTGAATATTGTTTGCTTTCTTTGAAGGAGAATCTTAAGCGATGGAGTGGAAAGTGCCCCTCTGCTCACTGAAACCACAAGTAGTATTAAGATAAAACAAAACAACATAACCTGAGTAGTTCCTCTATATAATGTGAGGAGGGAAAGAACTTTGTAGTTTGTGCGTGAATTGAGTAAGTGGAGATGCTCGGAGAACACTTTCATCTCCATCCATGATGTGCTGATTCTCCAAATAGTTCCACCAGTTATCCAAAGCTCTTAAACTACACTTCCACTGCTGCTGTTTCTGCCCACGTCGGGGAGGTAAGAAAATAGGTCCATTTGAAGCTATCGTATACAAAAATATGAAATGCAGTAAGTCCCAAAATAAATATAACTACTATGGCTGAAAAAACTTAATATCTCTGGTCATGTTCCCTATGATATACTTTAGCCATGAATAAGACATTCCCCAGGAAATGAATTCTGGAGCACAGAGTAGACTCAGTTTTATGCCATTAATAGTATAAAATAATGTGTAGGCAATTTAATGTTAATAGAAAATGGAATATTTTTTACAAAGCCAACGTGCATGTTTTTAAGCTACATCAAGAGAGAAAGGTATGGCATATATGTTTGAAAATTGAAAGAGGGTTTGTTTGCTGTGAACACATTGCAGAAATTGTCACGGACGGGTCGTCCATGTAAAAATATGGTCCCTGATAGTATCAAAATCCACAGGACTTAGAGTGTTCTTCTGAACTAAGCCTTGTTTTTAGAGTTGTGAAAGACTTTAACTCATGTCAAAATTTCCCTAGGCTTGAAAAATAATTTTGGTGATGATGAAAAGGGGGTAATTCTCTTGGTTGTGCTGTTTCTTCTTTTTCTTCTTTCTGACATTCCACTCAGACTTGAGACGTGTCATAAAATCCAAAATGCATAACCTACACCATCTTAAGATCTATTAGTTACGAAAAATGCAGGAATATGCAGCTACTCCATTTGTGCTGTTATAGGAAAAATGTGGGAAAAAACAAGTAGCAAATGAAATTCTATAAATTCAGGGTCACACCTCAGGTAGGACAGGGCAGAAGCATGTACTCTGTACTATTATTATTTTTAGATGAAATTAATTACCACCATTTTTGTAAAGGCACTTCATATAATAATGATACATGTATATTACTTGGTCTTAAACAATCAAGGAAAGCTGGGAAAACGTCATAATTTAGAAATCACCAAAATGAGAGGAAACATAACCACAACCACGAGAAGATAGGAAGAGAGTATTCCTCGGGGAAAGCGATTTACCAAAGCAGAAAGGAATATGAACCCTCCAATGCCTTTTAAGTCTCAAAACATATGCTCACAGTAGACGATCTAACACAGGCCCACGTGAGAGAGAAACTCAATTCAATTCAGGTTGGGGGGAGGGGAACGGCGGAAGAGGAGGA
>NW_003852545.1:3787882-3788855 GCF_000181295.1 Otolemur garnettii
GTGTGTGTGTGTGTGTATATATATATAATATTTATGCTTAGTCAACATGCAGATTGATAATTTCTACCAAGATGTTTTATTTTTTAATTGATTAGATTTGAGCCAAAAGCCAAAGGAAGGTATGAGTCAGCCCTTATCACACCTTCCTGATTAGTTTTCACGGTTAGCCAAGGTTTGAATTCCATGTGGTCATTTTCATGATGTGCCAATGACACACCCCTTCTGTGGTGTTCACCCTGGCAGCAGCTGTAATGAACTCTATTTCCCACATTTCCTAGGACTGGTCGATAACAGTGATGATACTTGGTCCACAGAGATGTTGCCACTTCAGCATAAATAAAGGACAAACAGTACAATTACCGAGATAGATACCTACAGGACATCAAGACTCATGCTGCAGTCTAAAATTTGGTAACTCCACTAATATAGCGAAGTGACTTGTAACAAACCATTTGTCCACTTCAATTGGCAGTGCACACACATATATGCAGCTTTTAAGTATTTTAAGGATTAAAAATTTAAGAAATGAATGACTTAGGCTATCCAACTTGAACAAGTCTAGCTGATAGGTCTTGGCAAACAACTTTGGCTCTGTAATAAATCTTCAATTACAGTGCCAGGAGTTTCCCTATCATTTTTTCATACATCCTGAATTTCTATCAACCCAAATCATGTGCTTATTAAGCATTTATTTAAGTGTTGAAATCTCTGTTTAATATTTTAGCAACCTTTCATAGGTGAGAAGAAATTCAGTTCAGTTTGTTTTCTCCAAGATTAACTCAAATCACTCATAAATAAATGTACATTTTTGTCCACTTGGATCCTCTTGTTCCTTATAACAAGCTCAGAAGAGTAATCTGAGTGTTGTACAGAGTAAATCTGAGTGTTGACTGAGGAAAGCAGGAGGTAGATTGCCAACACTCCAAAAAAATTTACTCTGTCACTAAGAGGTGAGTGAGGGAGATGAGTTGAG
>NW_003852545.1:3789002-3790927 GCF_000181295.1 Otolemur garnettii
GTACAGTGGACCCATGGATGGAAGTACCAACAGGAAGATGATACCTGTATGATGGACCATGGAAAAGTTTCATGCAAGGAAAGTCTATATAAGTTGACAATACTGATAAGCAGAAAACAGTCACAAATATTACATTTTTGACCTCTCATTCTACATTAAGTGAAAGATGAAATGGGAGGCCTAATTTGAGTTCTTTAAGGATTCTCCATACTTCCTTCCAAAAACGTTGTATTCGTTTCCTAGGCATTTACCCAGAAGAAAAATAAAATCATTTTATCATAAGGACATGTGCACTAGACTGTTCATCTCAGCTCAATTTACAATCACCAGATGTGGAAACCACCTAAATGCCCACCAACTCAGGACTAGACTAACAAGCTGTGGTATATGTATACCATGATTCTATTCAGCCACTAAAAAAGATGGAGACTTTATATCTTTTGTATTAACCTGAATAGAAGTGGAACACATTCTTCTTAGTAAAACATCAAAGAACAGAGAAGCAAGAATCCAATGCACTCAATTCTAATATGAAGGCAGTAGATGAGTTAAAACAAAGTCAGGGTAGGGAAATGAAAGAGGGGATAGAGGACGAGGGAGGGGGATGAGGGTCAAGGTCAAAGCACACCTCTTGAGGGCAGGACACAATTATAAGACAGGCTTTAACCTAACAAACACAAGCAGTGTAACCTAATTCTTTGCACCCTCAATGATTCCCAAACAATAAAATAAAAAAAAAGAATCAGAGAGAAAATAAAAAACATCCTCAGTGTTTCATAGACCCAGATATAAGTTTTGATTGTAATAAAGCTTTGATTAGTTGCCAGGGCTTTACGATACTATGTAAGACACTTTAAATAATTTTAATGAAATATAGTATGAATGAAACTCATTAATTTAAAATAGTATTATTAAGAATATAGTACATACTTTATAAATGCTCCCATAAAAGATATAACAAGTGACTGCATTCATTTGGCAAGAGAAGATCTGTTGAAAGAGAAAATGGTCTCTTATAGAAGATTTATAAATCTACATATTTTCCTTTCAAGGTCAAATAATAACCATGCTTTCTTTCCATCTTAATCCATATATTTTTGCCATTGAGACTCTTTAATGGTATTAATGCTGATGTTTTAAATTCTGTAGTCAAAGGGCTTACACAGTTTACTCCAGTTAAAACATTTTAATGCTATATTTTATGTCTCCTTAAGTCATCTGAGGTATTTTGGTTCTCACGTCTGTTTTTACTGTTATTTTCTCAATTCATGTTTCATAAAATCGTGTGACTACAACTGAGGTTCACATGAAACATGGAGGAAGCTCCGTAAACAGCTTAAATGGCTTTGTGTCTTTAACATCCAAGAAAACCCGGGAGAGACAATAAGATGCAAAAGACGTTTAAGATTCCGTGTAACCAGGATTGGAGGATTAATAATTCTCACCTCATTTTTACTCTCATCTTTACATTGTGAGTATTCCTCTAATAGCACAAAACGTACCCCAGAACTCCCTCTCAGGATCTTTTCTGTGACTATTTTTGAGAATGATTAATTATTCTAAAACTACGGACATGCCAGAGGAGCTCCCCCACCCCCACCCCCCGATCAGCAGTGGGAAGTGACATCTCAGGGCAGCATGTGGCTCATTTTATAAACTGCTTTGTCTACTGTTGTGTCTGTGAGGTGCTGTGTTACAGGACAGGGCCACAGCCAACTCCCATTTTCCAGTTTATTCCCAAAAGCGTTTCCCTAAGTCCACTGAATAAAGATTCATATTTTAACTGTAAAAATGCTATTGCATCTGTTTTCCATGCCCTTTCTGGCTGTAACATCTCCAATTTGCACTGGGGGCTGATCCTTTTATAAATCACTAGGAAATCATTGCTCCTCCTTCCATCCCTTCTTTTTTTTTTTTTTTTTTTT
>NW_003852545.1:3791174-3800784 GCF_000181295.1 Otolemur garnettii
CTGAGTCGATCCCTTCTCTCCTTCCCCTTTCCCTCCCTCTCTATCTTCTTTCTTTCCAAACCTTTGTATAATTTCCGCACAAACTAGTGGGATCTTAATGTGGGTTATTATGTTACCATCTCATAGGTGAAAGAAACAGAATGTCAGAGTAGTTCAACTATCAAAATTTAACAGGCAGCAATTCAGGGTAAGCCCTTGGGTCCCTCGTAACCCACTCACTCCCTCACTCACTATGTCCAAGGCCTTCTTCTTTTAAGGCTGTCACTAAATAAAATGGAAGCTCTCGATTGTTTATTCAAAGTAAAATAAACAAAGAAATAAAAAACACTAAAATAGATGAAGGTGCAAACTGATAGTAAACTCTTTAAGAGAAAAGGAAACTTTAATTTGCAGTTTAAGTGCCTAAGTTTCATTACCCATAAAGTAAATCCTTAATTGTCATCGTCACAGGCACTACTACGGTGACCTAGAAACACTTAACATTGATTTAAGGCCATCGGTATTCTGGAATAAAAAGTAATATATACATTTTACTTACAATATTCACGCAACTACAGGAAACACACTTTCATATAAATTATTGTAGTGTCAAAATAAATCCTACAACACTTAATAGAATAATAGTTCGTATTTTATTTTTCCCCCAAATGCTCAGTAATGAGAAGATTTCTAATTCTACCTTTTCCTAAAAAAGTTATAATTCACCCAATAAGACAAACTAATTTATATCTCTGACATCTAGACTTTATGAGAGCCCAGGAAATAGTTCATAACTTTAATTACTAATGGTGCCGTATATATCACACAGTAGCTTAAAGCAAACCACTTTGAAATCTTGCAGTTATTTATAATAAATCTTTGGCTTAAAGAAAAAAGACCTTCATATTGCTCAAATGCTCCTTTTAGTGTCCTTAAATTTATGAGGAAATTTCAAAAACCGTCATTCGCATTACCGAATCTCATAAATAAACTATACTTGCAGGTAAAAGCTAAACATATATTAAACATATATTAAAGCATCACTGAAATGCCTGAATTATATAGTATCGTTGGAAAATGCTGATGATTCCTATATCAAATTGTAGGTGAATCAATATTTTCTTAAACTTTTAGACCCATCCAATTTTGCTAATGTAGCACTTTGAGTCTTACAAGATTGAAAACATGCTTCCCTGAAACAAAACGTAAAAACTTTTAAATCATTGCTATCTTCTTGTTTACTTTAATTTATCCGTTATAGTAAAATAAAATGGCTAGTAAACACACTGATGCTTGAAAATATGTATTATTATCCACTATGTAAAACATTTTCATGGTTTATCTGTTCATGAGACTTTTTCTTTTCTGAAAAATTTATTCTTAAATTTCTAATGAGAAAATTTGATTTTTGTCTTTTCTAGACACTATTTCAATAATAGCAACAACCTGTTGTGTGCAATGACTGGTTTACTTTTTTGTTAATTTAGATAAATATCAACATTTTCTCTTAAAAACAAAATGCTATATCTTTAAAGGAAATATAACACACTACAATCGTGTTTCGGTTACAAACCATTTCAGTTCTGGATGAAACTAATGTCTTGTGTGAAAATATTATTAAACATTTAAAGTACTTTGACAAAAAATACATGAAGATTTCTTCTCATGACATAAAATGCTTCTAAAAATTAAGAGGCTTGTTAAGAATTTTATTAGATGAAGTATTTTTTTATTTTCTAAAGTTATTTAAATCCCCATGTTATACAATATCCTGTAAATACACATAGATGAAAATCTTTAGGGTTCTATTATTCTGACATTATTAAGGCAACCACAATGGCCACAAGTAAACTCTGCTTTCCCTGACACTTGTGTGATAAGATGCTATGCTTGCACTTCACACACATCCCATGACATACATTTTGGAAATATTTTTAAGCCTATCTGTTCAGCTGACTACACGGAACATCTACCGATGGACCCTGGGTTTCCTCCTATCCTCAGTTTAATTTCCTTTGTTTCAATTCCTCTTACTGCACCTGCCATTCAAGAAACAGACAAACTATCTGGCTAACTAACTAGAAGTTAAGGGTATTAAAAAAAAATAATAAATAACCTTAACCTCCTACCTCACTGATCCTTTCTATGTACATGTGCTTTGTTCTGCCTGGTTTTAGTCTAGCTCTTTCTCTCTTTCCTTCCTCACGCAAATACCCTCTACCTATCACAACCCTATATATATTTTTAGTCCCTGAAGAATGATCCCAATTTGCTGAGGTTCAAGTGTCGCAAAACAAAACCAAATCATTTGATTTCAACCTTTCTTCTCACTTGTACTGAAGCCAAAACTACTTGGACATTCTCCTCTATCCTAACATGATCCAGCAAAGTTTTCAGTGAAGCAGATTCACATGTTGGCTGAAAGTTAGATTTCCATGATAAAATCAGAATGTCAGCAACCTGAGAGAAAAGAGTTATGTGTATGCACAAAAAGATCCTTAGAGTGTAAAAGCTGTTTAATTCATATATTGAAAAAATACAATATGCAATGTATTCTTAATAACTAGTTCAAAAATAAGAAAAGTAATAACTAGTTCAAAATAGTATGGGAGATAGCACCATACTATCAATACCATCATTAGTAGTATGATGCAATATTGGAAAAAAAATCTTTAAATAAATGATCCAAAACAATCAGCCCTTCCAATCTCATTTTTGCCATCGTTATAGACCCCAGTAAACCTACAGCACTTAGGCTAAATTTTCTACTGTCCTGACAAATGTGTCACAATAATCAATATTAAATCTACATTTCCTTGTTTTAAAAATATCTTTTTGCATCTTCCTATAAATATAGAGATCATTAAACCTATAACATTTAGGCCAAATTATCTGCTATCCTTACCAGTGTGTCACAATATCAATATTAGATCTACATTTCCTTGTTTAAAAATATCTTTTTGCATTTTCTTAATTACTTGTGCACACTGGCTAATGTTGCTACTATACTCACCGAAAGAAACTAGACCACACAGAATCAAAATGCTCTGCCCTACTGGTATCTAAAGACGTTTTTCCTCTGTCAATTAACTAATATACCATTAGGATTAGCTAATGTGCTCATGTTAATGATTCTCTTTATAGTCAGATGTTCTTTTTTTTTTTTTTTGTGACAGAGCCTCAAGCTGTCCCCCTGGGTAGAATGCTATGGCTTCACTGCTCACAGCAACCTCCAACTCCTCGGCTCAAGCGAGTCTCCTGCCTAGCCTCCCAAGTAGCTGGGACCACAGGCGCCCGCCACAACACCTGGCTATTTTTGGTTGCAGCCATTATTGTTGTTTGGCGGGCCCGGGCTGGATTCGAACTCACCATCTTAGGTGTATGTAGCTGGTGCCTTAGCCGCTTGAGCCACAGGCGCTGAGCCGTCAGATGTTCTATATATTCAGTGGGTGCCTGTTACCTTGACTAGATGGTGGGGGGGGTTAAATAGCAATGGTTGAGTCTACTTAACATTTATGACGGGACTGCTTTGGTAACTTGTTCTGCTTTATCTGCTGTCAAATGCAGGTGTGTTGTACTCTGTGCGTCCACAGCAACGCGGTGTGGTCCTGATTTTAAGTTGAACCATATTTCTTACTGGTTTTACTTCTGCAGGTTGTAAGGCATATTGTTATGCTTTACCAGGGGATGGCTTCCTCCATGTTGTTGTAGGACACAGGCGGCTGTGCCTACTCGTGATTTCTGTTTCTCCTGCACAAAATTATTAGATTGCTCTCCTATTTCTCCTGAAGATTCAAGACAACTAGTGAACTCCAGGATGAAAAATAAAGCATGAAAATCACCAAGATTTCTGCTCTAAGCAAGCTATTGCAAAAAATTTGGTTAATGTAGACTGGTGTTCGGGAAATTGGCATCAGGACTCTCTAACAAAATGACCTTGTAAAAGGTGCTTTCGGCTCCACTGGATTTCATAATAACAAACTTCCATAATTTCTTCCCAGTCAAATGTCTTATGATTCTATATGAATGTTTTATGTTTTACACATCAACAAGCTGAAAACAATCATTAAATTACTTTTCCAAGTCATCTTTATTGTAATTTTTATGAAATCCCCTATACTGCATGAAAGAAATGCTATTCAGAATGAAGACAGAGAGTGTAGACTACAGGTAACAAAAGAAGTGGTGATTTCACAAGTGAAAATTAGTGACTTTCTTTTCAGAAGGGGCAACTTTGGTAAGATAAAGCACTTCACTAGAACGCTATGACATTGGTTGACACTAAGGAGACGACATGCGGTAAAAATTCTAAATGCCCACCAACCCAGGAATGGATTAACAAGGTCTGGTATATGTATACCATGGAATACTATTCAGTCACTGAAAAGATGGGGACTTTACATCCTTTGTATTAACCTGGATGGATGGAGAACACATTATTCTTAGTAAAGCATCACAAGAATGGAGAAATAAGAATCCTATGTACTCAACTCTGATATGAAGACAATTAAGGTCCAAGCACACAGTGGGAGGTGGGGGTGGGGAGAGTTGAAAAAGGGGAGGCAGGAGGGGGAGGGCAGTCAAGGGGTGTGGTGCACCTTTTGGGGGTGGGACACAAATGTAAGAGGGTCCTTATTTAACATAAGCAATCAATGTAACCTGGCTGTACCCTCAATGATTCCCAACAATAAAAAATAAATAAAAATAAAAAATAAAAAATCTAAGTCACCAATTTTAACAAAATCTTTAACAATTATGTCACCAAATTCCAGTACAAAATTACTGATATTATTATGTCTGATATTTATTATGGAATCATAGACCATTAGCATTGGAACTCATTTTGTCTATACTGCTATCTCATGAGCTGCTTTCAGAAATTTCACACAATCTAAATTTCAGCATCATTAATGATACACTTTTTGCAACACAGACTATTCCAAGGATCAGATTTTATTGAGCGTTTCTTATAGTAATAAGTTGTTGCTTGTAGGGAAGACTCCTCTGCCCCATAACCCTACTGATTTTCATCCTGCTAGTGGAGAACACAAAGAATGAGTCTAAACGTTGATCTCTCTTTGCATTAAAATGTTCCAAGTATCTCACGTCCCTGTTCTCTCCTCAACCCATTTCCCTAAAACCACCATGCTTTAGGATTCACAAATCTTTGAGCATAAGAAGTATCTGTATATACATCAAACAAAGAAAAATACAGCCACTTAAAATCAAAATAATCAAAATTATTCTTCCTGAATGAGAGGCATTCTTAAAACTTATGAAACAAGTCTGTGACAGAAAAAGGAATTTGCTCCCGTGATCACAGAACTCCACGGCACTGAGTCAAAACAAGTTCTCAGAATCCTTCTCAAGAGACAGTTCAAGAAAGAACAATAAGCCAACATGTGTTATCAGGAAAGATTACATCCCTGATTGAGCTCGGTCTATTTTTATAGCTGAGGAAACCGTGCCCTGGGGAGGTTAAATATAGTTTATTGGCAAACCTAGAACAAAATCCCAACTTCCCAAATTCCTATTCTTTCATATTCTATAGAATGTTGGAATGTACTGTAAAGATGAGCCAGTTCATAGCACTCAATTCCGTAAAGTTAGGAGGTTTCGAGAGGTTAAGTGAATAAGACATGTCTCCTGCTCTTCACGCCCCTCCTTCTATGAGGCCAACAGACAAAGTGAAAGATGTGAAATTAGAAACACCGCACACAGCCTAACAGTGAGAAGCAAAGCAGATATAGGTCCCCTGTTGCTTTAAGAATATTGCCTAAGAAACTCATGTATAATCAAATATTTAAAAGGTATTGCTTTGGGATCTAAATGTCAAAAAAACAGAGAGAGGTGCATATATTCATACAACTTACAAAGCGACATTTAGTATCAAAGAGAAGGAATTCAGGTGGGTATGGAGCTTTTGAGACTACTGTGTAAAGTACAGCACTGTAATTACCATATGGAAGACCTTCATTAAGATTATATTGTATCGGTTCATAATATATGAAGCACATTTGAAAATGGAAATCTAGGGTAGGGTCAGAAGGAAGGGATCCGGCATAAAACATATTCTCTGCCAGAAAATTAATTAAATTTCCCAGTTCTAGAAAAGGCCATATATTCTGTGTCGGTAATCACGGCAAGTCAAATGTGCAGGGTCTCAGAGAGTGCAAGGTAGTCTACTCATAAATAGGACTCACCAGGGACACTGACAGCAATTTGGCATTAAGTAAGAGTTCACATAAATGAAGAATTTACTTTGCAGTAACTTTTATTAGGAAAAGTGCAGCTATGACAGCCTGGGCCTTCCACATGTTTCAATCTTGGCTGTGCTCTATTTTGACCTCCATGTAATGCGCCATATTGTTAAATATGAGCTCATATTACCAGTCAGTCAAGACCATAAACCTTAGGCTCAGCGCCTGTGGCTCAAGGCTAAGGCGCCAGCTACATACACCTAAGGTGGCGGGTTCGAATCCTCAGCCCGGGCCCGCCAAACAACAATGATGGCTGCAACCAAAAAATGGCCGGGCGTTGTGGTGGGTGCCTGTAGTCCCAGCTACTTGGGAGGCTGAGGCAGGAGACTCGCTTGAGCCCAGGAGTTGGAGGTTGCTGTGAGCGTGATGCCATGGCACTCTACCCAGGGGGACAGCTTGAGGCTCCGTCTCAAAAAAAAAAAAAAAAAAAAACAATATGCCTTGAAAGAGCAGCTCCTGTTACTTCCATAGATATTATTATGCAATGAAGGATATTATATTTATTTTCAGTGAGAAATATGTTAGAATGATGAACAGGCTTCATAGGCAAAGATTCATTCACCTCAATCATCCACATCAAACAAAAATATACACTCAATTATAAAACAAAAAATAAAGACTGATGATTCACTATTAGATGCTAATATTTTGATAAATTAATCATATTTATACATTCTTATATTATGTTACATACATACTGTATATTATGCAAATTATCCCTTTGCTATGTACAAATTTACATCAAAACCACATGCAGCTTTAAACAGAACCTTCTTTTTTTATTTTCTGATGGTATTCAAATGGGTTTGTGAGGTTCCTCAACATAACCAAATACAAGGGTATAAACTCTGAGAATCCATCCTGAATTTCCTGTCTTATGAAAAAGCATTTTGCAGGGAATGAGAAAATGAGAATAACCAGACTACTAAAGTGGTCTGTGACCAAGTAACATAGAAAAATTATGAAAATGGAGGCTACAGACCCAAAAAGCATACAGGAAGAGATATTGATACCTAGACGTTGTGACCCAGTGTTTGTTTGAATTTACGTCTGGAAATACTTTCATTTGTAAAAGGAATAGAAATTGCTCTGTGCATCCCCAGAGGGAAAACCCAGGATAAATGGCTTCGCGTTACAGAAAGGTAAATTTTGGCTCAATATCATAAAAAGCTTGGAAGTTAAAGATGTGCCTACATAGAATGAGATACCTCCGTGTTTTGTATCACTGGAATGATTCAGGCCTAGAGGAGCAAGTCTTACGAGCGGAATTGAGGGTATGTGCCCAAAGTAAGACTAGTCTGGTTGACCACTTATCTCTCTACCCACTATCAAAATTCCATGACTAATTCAGGAAATATTTATTCTATGCTCCAGGCACTTCACATAAATAAAAAGATAAGAAATAATCCTTAAATTCATACAACTAACAGATTAATTAGTTTCATGATTATCTTGGGAGAGATATTACTAGGGAGAGATATTTTGCCTTAAATACTAATTGTCCATCAAACCTTGTCTCCATCGTATTTGTGTCTCCAGACACAAATTTTTTCGTTCTAAATGTGGGCCTCCAAATTAATACAGAAGCCCTCATCTTACCCTCAAAAGGACTGTTCCTACAGAAAAATTACTAAAGAAGCACAGAGTACACAAACCAGCGTATCTTAAGTTGTTTATTTTCTTTCCAACCATTCTACCACAAAGACATTTTTTTGCAGTTTTTGGCCAGGGCCGGGTTTGAACCTGCCAACTCCAGTATACAGGGCTGGTGTCCTACTCCTTTGAGCCACAGGTGCCGCCCTTTATATATATATATTTCATCTTCTTTTAAAATCCTTTCAGTGTTAGCTGTTTGATGCTATATTTCCTTCAGTTTTTTATTCCTTTTCAATTTTTTTTTCTAAAACATTTTAATTCTTTTTTTTTCAAACATTTGTTTGTTTTTCTCCTTGGTTTGGCCTCTTTTCCTCATATAGTTTTTTAACTTCTCCGCTTTTCTTTTTTTCCCAGTTTTTGGCCAGGGCTGGGTTTGAACCCGCCACCTCCAGCATATGGGGCCAGGACCCTACTCCTTAGAGCCACAGGCGCTGCCCACTTCTCCACTTTTTTTTTTCTTTTATGATAAACTAATGTCTATGTTTTCCTGTTTGATGAATGATTCCTCTATTTTCCTACATTGTAATGTATAATTTTTCTCATTTCCTTTCCTCAAATCTTTAGGACATTTTGGTCGAATTTTCTTCTTTCCATGTGAGACATAGCGTTTCTACCCATTTTTTCCTACTATTGGAATGGATGAATTTTATATAATTTGAATTATCAATTTCCCCTTTGTAGATGCAATTAGTTTACACTCGGTTTTAATTACATGTCTTAAATTGGGGGGAAAATAATAAATAATTTCGTATAGAAAGTATATTGAGTCATATGTAAATAATGACCACCAGCCATAAACTAAGGGGAATAAAAATGGAGTGGAGGAAAGAAGCCACGTTTAGATGAAAAAGACAAATGACCTGTTTATAAATAGTCATTCACGGCTTGGCACCTGTAGCTCAGTGGCTAGGGCACCAGTCACACGCGCCAGGGGTGGCAGGTTTGATCCCAGCCTGCTAAACAACAATGACAACTACAACAAAAAATAGTTGGGTTTTGTGGTGGGCGCCTGTAGTCCCAGCTACGTGGGAGGCTGAGGCAAGAGAATCACTTTAGCCCAAGAGTTGGAGGTTGCTGTGAGCTGTGATGTCATGGCGCTCTAGTGCCCAAAGTAAGACTAGTCTGGTTGACCACTTATCTCTCTACCCACTATCAAAATTCCATGACTAATTCAGGAAATATTTATTCTATGCTCCAGGCACTTCACATAAATAAAAAGATAAGAAATAATCCTTAAATTCATACAACTAACAGATTAATTAGTTTCATGATTATCTTGGGAGAGATATTACTAGGGAGAGATATTTTGCCTTAAATACTAATTGTCCATCAAACCTTGTCTCCATCGTATTTGTGTCTCCAGACACAAATTTTTTCGTTCTAAATGTGGGCCTCCAAATTAATACAGAAGCCCTCATCTTACCCTCAAAAGGACTGTTCCTACAGAAAAATTACTAAAGAAGCACAGAGTACACAAACCAGCGTATCTTAAGTTGTTTATTTTCTTTCCAACCATTCTACCACAAAGACATTTTTTTGCAGTTTTTGGCCAGGGCCGGGTTTGAACCTGCCAACTCCAGTATACAGGGCTGGTGTCCTACTCCTTTGAGCCACAGGTGCCGCCCTTTATATATATATATTTCATCTTCTTTTAAAATCCTTTCAGTGTTAGCTGTTTGATGCTATATTTCCTTCAGTTTTTTATTCCTTTTCAA
>NW_003852545.1:3800987-3849404 GCF_000181295.1 Otolemur garnettii
AGAGAGTCACACAACATAATGGAGAGCCTGATCCATCTTTAGAACAAGCCCCTGCAGGAGCTGGGAGGACCAGTTCCACCAGCGGGAAAGGAAGTCAAGGAAGGGGTGTTTCCTAGTGATGACTGAGCGTTCATGTTTTATAGGTTGTGACTCCGCTGGAGTTTTGAGCCCTGAGGGACTAGCTCCTTTCAACGGACAGCGCCCTTAAAGGAGGCTATCTTGGACTGAACAAAACAGTGCCCTCCGTCTCTCTCAAATGCCACCAGCAAAGATGACAAAAACGTTGCACAAAGTACTAAGCATGCAGTTGTCTCTCTCATGGGAATGGCACGGTTTTATAGGGTATGTAGAGTTATTCGACCTTGCGCAAACATGCTTTTGTATAAGCAGATATGCAAGTATTCTAACTAATATGCCTACTGTTTTGTGCAATGTTTTTGAAAATGCAAGTATCATCATTGAATTTTGAAATAAAATACACCAAATATTCCTCTTTTACACTTTTCAAAGGTATGATATATTACAATTGGTTACTGAACATTAAAAGGGGCATATTTTTACATACAAGTTCCATTACTTTTTTTTTTAAGAGACAGAGTCTCACTTTATCACCCTGGGTAGAGTGCCATGAAGTCACAGCTCATAGCCACCTCCAACTCCTGGGCTTGGGTGATTCTCTTGCCTCAGCCTCCTGAGTAGCCGGGACTGCAGCGACCCGCCACAACGCCTGGCTATTTTTTGTTGCAATTTGGTGGGGGTGGGTTCAAACCAAGGACTCTCAGTATATGGGGCCAGCGCCCTACCCACTGAGCTACAGGCACTGCCCACAAGTTCCCTTTCTTTTCTATAGAATTGGTTGAGGAAACTGCATAATAACTTTCTCTAAGAATTGTATCATTAATTCCTCTGAACTCTTTACATTAAAAAAAAAACTATCACTGGGAGGGGACTCAGGAAATGCATACTATGATGAAAATGTAAAGATAAACACAGGGGTGACAGTTCCCCCCCCCCATTTTGGGCTCTGTGTAGGGGATGAAGGCATCTTGTGACTGTCAGAGAGACTCTTCACGGAGGAGGTAGAGGAGGCCGCTGACTGTCCCCTGAGAACCACCATACCTGATGATTAATGCAGAGGCCTTAACAGCACTCCTCGTCCATGCGTCTTGCCATGAGGAAAGGGGAGGAAGGGAAGGGTAGTGATGGCAGCAACACCTGGGGGAGGGAGACGGGGAGACACGTAAAGGGACGGTCAGCAGCCCTGCGCCACGGCGTCCATCCACAGACCTCGCCAACAAAACCATTCCAAAACCCTGAGCTGGCTTGGTTTCTTATTTTTGTTTAAATCCACATACACGTCAAAGAGAACCTAAATAAATACGGTCTTTCGAAAGACGTGACTCTGAAGACTCTTACAATTTTAACTCTCCAGGTCCAGGGGCACAGTCACTTGATCTGCTCCCACTTTACGCTCACTCATGCAGACAATTCCCATGTGGGCATATTGTTTGTACGGCAGGCTTAAGTAAAATCTATAGGTTAAACCTAATACCAAATAGACATGTAGGAGTCTTATCATCACCACATGTAGGAGACTTATCATCACTTCTTCATTCTGACTTTTCCCAGTTGCTACAGAACTGCTCACGAAGCCCCCTTCCCTGACGTTCTCCTAGGACGCAGTTTGGACAACAAAACAATCTCAACTAGTTAACCAAAAAGAATTAAATTTGTTTGCCTTCTCAGGAGCTACAGGTCAAAACCATAGAAGTTTTGAAAATGTTCACATTTGTTGATATTTTTAGAGATACCACTTAATCTGGACTGTGCCATGTTTGAAAGTAGACAGAATTCTATAAAAATAAATTACCGTCTTAATAAGCTGTTGATAACAGTAAAGCATGTGAATTTTAATAATGATTAGTTCTTTTAATAGGATGAGATATCACACGTGGAAAGAAAACATTGCTGCAGATTTTTCTCTTTAGTGTTTGTTTTCAAAGAAACCTTTAACTTTGTATGTTGATATTTAAATGCAAAGAGAAATGTATGTGAAGCAAATGCCTCTTTTAAGCTGTTTCGTTAGAGAAGGTTTTGTACATAGTGGAGATGAACTCGCAAACATTAGGCATCTATTTGATGAAGAAAAGAAGTTATTAGATAAAATGAAAAAATAGAAAAGAATTATGATTTTGTGAAGAAAAGAAAAGTTGACCTCTCATAAAATATGTTTCTTAGTCTATTAGTTACATAAGAGCTGGGATGCTGTTGGGTTTTTTCTCTAAAGACAGGGCTTTTTGTGAGGCCATGCTGCATTCTTTTTGCTGAATGTGATTCTAACCTTTAATCCCGATGTTTAGGAAAGCAGGTCTCACAAAGATCTTTGGGGTTCGGAGCACGATAATCCTTCTGGTTTTGCCTTAATCCTGTTTAGACAAAGTGTCATAAAACTTTCCAGTTTCACAACTGCTCTGGTCTTTGACACACTGCTGACTGTTACCCATTACATCTGTTTAAAATAACATGACCCACCTAACGTTTAGGCAATAGTATTACTCAGCCCTCGAGTGGAGAAATTTGGAATCTAATTGCTTATCATAAGTGATTAGCGTCAAAGAATTCTGAAAGTGTATGTAATACCTCGGTCTGCTGAACTAAAAGAAGTAACTCAAAGGAGCTAACAATTTTTAGCTGGTCTGATTGAACATTTTTTTTTCTTTTTTTTTGGTAGCTTGGCATTTGGTTCTTGTACAGTTTTTGTTTCTGTATTTAATTTTTAAATACTAATTCGTGTTATAAATAAAATTTTAAAGTTTGTATCTCCTTTTGAAGTTAAGACCTATATATTCTATAAATATTTCTTAAATTAAAGCTAATTATTTATATGGTTAAATATTTCTGAGTGATTAGTTTGGGATCAGCGTTTTGTCTTTGGAAAAGTCATAAGTGGAAAGCTCCAAAGCTAGAAAGAAAATAAAAACAAAAGACAAAACCCAACCAACCCAACTACCTTTAATTTGTGGCCTGTTAATAACAGGTATCATGAAATTCAGCTTATATTTATTTTTATTTATTTATTTTTTTTACAAAAGGATCCCTAATGCACTGAGGCTTTTATATATAGTAAATTCTTCTTTGGCCTTAGGAAGGGTAGGTTATTACGGGCTATTTGTGTTATAAATTCACACTACAAAAAGTAGCCAAAGGTATACTTGTGAGAAAATTTGAAAAGAAAATGTATACATAGAAAATACAGAGGCACACTGATAGCATACTTTATCAAGATACAATAACTAATACAAGTGATCTTAAAAATAGCTGAGTTTAAAAATTATATAAGCAACATAAAAGCATAATCCAAATGATTTAAGTGGAATTTAAATGAATCAAATAAGCCAGAGAGAGAGGCTAATACCACACATTATCACTCATATGCTTTTTTTTTAGAGACAGAGTCTCACTTTATTGCCTTTGGTAGAGTGCGATGGCGTCACAGACCACAGCAACCTCCAACTCCTAGGCTCAGGTAATTCTCTTGCCTCAGCCTCCCAGTAGCTGGGACTGCAGGCAGCCCCTACAATGCCCAGCTATTTTTTGTTGCAGTTTGGCCAGGGCCAGGTTTGAACCTGCCACCCTCGGTACATGGGGCCAGCACCCTACCCACTAAGCCACAGGTGCTGCTCCTATCACTCATATCCTAAAGCTGAAAAAAGTTGACCTCACAGAAGTAAAGAGTAAAAGCAGAGAATGGGAAAGGTTGGAAATGGTGGACAGAAGGGAGAATAGATGTAGTTAGGTAAGAGGACTAAGTTGTAGAGTTCTATCGCACTATAGGATGAGTACAGTCAGCAATAGTACCTAGATTCAAATAGCTAGAAGGAGGTTACTGAATGTTCCCAGTACAAGGAATTGATAAATGTTTAAGATGGGGGATACGCTCATTGCCCTGATGTGATCAATATAGGTTGTGTGAATTCAAACGTCTCTATGTGCCCCATAAATGTATATAATTATTATGTGATGATTTAAAAAAAAAAAAATTAAATGAGTCAGAGTGGAAAGTAGAAATTTCTGGATGAGAGAAGTGAAAGGGATACGTATTTGAGGTGCAGGGGCCAGGATAGTGAAACAATTGCTCACTCCCATGAGGTATTTGGCAGGAATTTGTGAATGGACAATGTTGTAAGAAAGATTTTCACCTGGTGATAGTAAAACAGGAACAGGCCCCGTGATACCTGAAAATAAGAAGTATATGAAGCGACAGTTTGTGAGTGTTAGTGAGACATATAGATGATAAAGAGCCTGTAATGAGTTTGTTTTCACAAAAGAACAGAAAATCTCCCTTACCTAGATGAGACAGACAGAACAGCCTTCAACATACTATGGCTTAAACCAGTGTACAGTATGTTCCTTCTACTTTTTTTTTTTTTGGAAAAATACGCAATCAGGATAGAGATGGTGATATTAACATATTGACGCTCATAACCCTGCAGTGAACTGAGCACAGGGAACAGGCTTGGAACTACCCTGGCGAAGTCCAGAGGCATTGCCTCGGGACCTCCGGGCAGGTATTCTTGGGTGGCGTTCAAAAATAAAGGCTAGGTACTGAGGAGGGTAGGAGTTAAATGCAAAGAAATAACAGGAGTACACTTTACTAACAAGAATCGCACTTCAGTGCTTCTTAAAGAGAGGATAGAGTCCGGGTAAAAGAAAGGAAGAAAAAGTTTTCAGAAAGTCACACTCCCTGAGGCAGCCTGGTGGGAGGGAGGTTACTGAGTGCCAGTGAGTCAGTAATGGATATCCTGGGGGGAAGAACAAGACAACACAACGTGGTATGTAGGAAGGAGACATTAAAAATTAGTATGTAATATATATGTCTATTACAGAAAGGTTAATTAGGCAGTCAGACCCTTGCTCTCTGATCAACGTTCTTAAACCCTGGTCAGAACCTGGGTGCCTAGTATCAGGCTGGGTCAGAAAAGGCTCTCACCTTCCTGCATAAACAGCCCTGAGAACAGTATTGTGTTTCTTATCTTGCTAGTGAGGGCTGTCTGAAAAGTAAATTTTCTGGAAAAACAGATATTTTTTTCTGGATCTGACTCTAAAACTTTCCCACACTCTGTCGCCTTCATCTGAAGGGCTTCTGTGACCACAACAGTAGACAATTCCTACAGGGAGGCTATAAGACATTTCATGTTTTCTTTATTCTGCTTTCTTGCTAATAGTGGCTGAACAATATTAATCACGATGTCCATAACGTCAGGAGCAAGGCTGGAGGAGAGCGGGATGTTTGCACCAACTCCTGCGGCACAGAATTAAGGTCAATCTGGTGGCAGCAGAAGTGGAGAAGGGGACGGGGAGAACTGGGCAAAGGAGGACGTTACATGTTCTTACAGGACTCAAGCCACTGCCCCTCCACATGTATGCCATTGCCTGATCCTCTTTAAAAGTGAAGAACAAGCACTATTTTCAAATTGCAAAATAATATAATGAAGTAAACCCTGGGTGAGGTTAGGGGTCAGGACTTCACTAGATCAGATGGAAGAACGTAAACGGAAAATACTTGTGAAAATCATCCTTGTGTGGGCATTGTCTGGAGCTATTTTTGGAATAAGTAAAAATTATAACCGAGTATCATTGTGTAGGCATTATCTGGAGGTTTTATTGGAATAAGTAAAAATTACAACTGAATAAAAATGAAACAATATTTGATTATTAATCCTATATTCATCTCTTTTTTAGGACTAATGGTGTTTCTGGTATCCTGTACTATGGATTGTATTTCTGAGGATTTATATACCTAGGTTGTATAGCATAATAAAAATGAGCTAAGTAAAAATGTTTCATAATACCAGCTACCCACTTTACTAAACAATTGTACAATGATGATATAAGTGAACAGAATAAAAAGAAATTAGGTGTTAACCTTAGCCTAGTATTACTGAATTACATTGTAATTGGATTTGAGATCATTCATATATGGACATACACCCACATACACATATGCATAGCAGGTTAGAGGATGATGTATTAGTACTGGTAGGTGTATATGTTGTTTAAAATTTCTCCAATCTAGAGTGAGACATAAAATATTCCTTTCATTTTGTCTTTAACCAAAGTTGCTCGTTAATTTTAATATTATATGCTTTCTCCTAAAAAAGGAGAAAGTTATATAAATATAAAAAGTTATACAAATTATAAAAAATAATTTTCATAATGATAATTGCACATTGCTATATACAAACCTTCAGATTTGTATATAGGTGACAATTTTATTAAAATTTGAAGACTTAGTTGCATTAAAATCGTTCTATAAAGCTCCTGGCAAATCTATAATATTTTCCTTATTTGATTTCAAATTTCTAATGTTTTACAAGCCCACTCTCCCCAAACTCATAATATATAGCCATAATAGACTGATCCATTATTTCTTTTATAAAAATGAATAATCTACTTGAATACCTGGCTAATAGTTGACTAGTATATCGAGTAACATTTACTTGTAATTTTAATTAATTCTAACCTTATTCAATTGAAATAATGTTCTAAATTTACTTTTTCATGAAGAACATATTTATTATGGGTTTTTCTCATTATCTTTTTGACTTACAATTTTTGCTAGAGGAAATTTATAAAATAATGAAAAGCCTGAGTCCTCACTAGAACATTTATCTCTGCCACTGTATTTATTTATCAACTTGATTATTCAGTTTTTTACTTCAAGTATTTATATGCCCTCAATCTGAGCTAGATAATGCTTTAGCCAATCTCCAATATGTGGGTGTCAGGACCCTTTGCAATTTTTAAAGTACAGAGGACCCAAAGAGCTTTTGCTTATGAAGAATATATCTGCTGATTTTCAATACATTCAAAATTAAAATTAAAAACACTTTAAAAATAATTAATTATAAATATATTAGATGATGGCTGAAACCTACTTAAGACAGCAATTTAACCTGCCTAATAAAAAATTCCTTTTATGCTGACACAAATAATGTTTTTTTCACCTCTGGCTCAAAGGAGTAGGGCGCCAGCCCTACATGCTGGAGGTGGCAGGTTCAAACCCAGCCCTGGCCAAGAACTGCAAAAATATAAAAAATAAATAATAAAATTAAATGATATTTTCTAAAGGGAAAAAGAAGTGAGAAGAGTGACACCATTTTACACTTTCACACGTCTCTCTAGTGAGGAGCTTACTGTATTAGATGGTAACTGGATTCCAGTATTTGCTCTGAAATCAAAGTGTTGCAATGTCATAGGGCATGTAGCTTCAGGAATTCCACACTCTGGAGAACTGAGAGGGTAAATAACACCCTTATGTTATCTTGAAAGGGATTCCACATCATGGAAGTTTGAGAGAGCTTGGCTTTGAGAACTGCCAGCTTAAGCTCCTTCAATATTGAACTAAATGAAAATAACAATCCTGCTCTCACGGAGGCCACGTGTGAGCAAGAGGAAAGACACAGGAATGTGGAATTGAGGAGGGCTCCCACAGCGGTGTGACCTGCTCAGAGCTAAGCAAGGGACAGTCAGCAAGGGCTCCAGAAAAAGAGGCAAAGGACAGTCAGCAAGCTCCAGAAAAAGAGGCAGAGCTTACAGGAAACTTGAAATGAGAGGTTGGCCAG
This sequence comes from Otolemur garnettii, assembly GCF_000181295.1. Taxonomy (NCBI): domain Eukaryota; kingdom Metazoa; phylum Chordata; class Mammalia; order Primates; family Galagidae; genus Otolemur; species Otolemur garnettii. The sequence goes on from NW_003852545.1 coordinate 3,808,613, forward strand.
CAAGGAAGAGATGCAGAGAAAAACATCAAGACCATCCCAGGGAAAGAAAGACACAGAGAGGGACATCGTGAATTAAGGGAATGTACGTGGGTTTCTTCTCTTTGACAGATTTTGTTTAAACTCCCTCTCAGCTCCTCCCTGGCTGCTTGACTTGGAGAAAGCCACACAAGGTCCGTGAGACCCAGGTTTCTCCCTGCCATGTAAAATAATAAAATCTACATACTAAGAATGTAGCAAGGATTAAGTGAAATGAAATATGCAATGTATTTTCACATGTGGCAGTTAATTAGCCCAGCAGTAATGTATTGGTTTTTGTTGCATATTTAAAAAGAGTGAATTGGTTATCACACTGAGAGCTTAGAGTGCAGTGAGGTGGGAGGGAGAGGATGGAAATTAGAAACAAGAGTGGAAAGAGCAGCAATGAAGCAAAATTTTATGAAGGTTCGAGATGAATGGAAGTGATTGACAAAGCAGAAATATGATAACATGAAACAAGCTACCTCAGAAGCTCCAAGAGAGAGTCGTTGCATATGCAGGCCTTAGCAAACAGAGAGCATATCTCCATTTCTACCCGGTGTCAGCCCGCCTTCTCCCAAGGGAAAACAAAAAACAAAACAAGCCATAATATTAAAAAGTAGACCAGGATTGTCACAGAAATAGAACGCAATGTATAAAGAAAAACGCGGATGGTGGAAAACCCACTGAGGCCAGGAATTTATCCTCCTTCCATGGCTTAGAGAGGTTTTCCAGACCTGAATCTTACAGCTGTCTTTAAAATCAGATTTTGGTTATATTTTAGGAATGAGTGACTTCATGAATGGATGTGACAATAGATAAGTACTTAATCATATTATTTCAGTGATGTATTAAGAATTTGAATTGGTAATTTTAATGTTCCTAACCTGGAGTTGTTCATAAAGTTTACAAATCAATAACAGATCATCTAGAGAATAATTTTATTACATCTGTAGTTCACACAGAATGTTAGTGCCCTTCTCTATAACAGGTGTGGACCACCCAGAGGCCTTCGTTGACCTCTGAGATCCTTTAGGGATTACCCATTTCTCAAGTACAAAGATTTTCCATGAATGCAACTTAATTTTGTCAGTTAGGACAATGAAGAGAATAATGTACTCAGTAAAGAAGCATGATCTTGAAATACAAAATACACTCTTCATCAAGGCTTTAGAAAGAGTTTAAGATTCGTCTATTTATTTATTATACAATACTTTTAATGTACATGTATACTAATCAATCACTTTGACTCATTTCTCTTCCAGGCCAATTCAACTTACAGATTGTGATATCAGGAGAGCCAGCAAAGAAAATAGAGCACTAAAGCAAAGGAAATAATGCGTATCATGGGTAAATCTTGGAACCAGAGAGTTTTTGTTTATTCATTAATTAATTCAGCAATATTTATCGAGCCAGGCCCTGTCCTACTAGCTGTTTATACAGAGATAGACAGGGAAACATGGTCTCCAACCTCATGACATCCTGTAACATGAAGTAGTAGGTATGACATTTAATAACCCAATTATAGCCCAAGGACAAGGGGAAAGGGGACAGGGAATGGAGGGGTGGGGAGAGGCTGGGAGGAGGGAGAGTAATTGGTGGGACCACACCTACGGTGCATCTTACAAGGGTACATGTGAAATTTACTAGGTATAGAATATAAATGTCTTAACACAATAACTAAGAAAATGCCATGAAGGGTATGTTAATCAGTTTGATGAAAATATTTCAAATTGTATATAAAACCAGCACATTGTACCCTATGATTGCATTAATGTACACAGTTATGATTTAATTAAAAAATGATTTACACATATCCATTCCTCCCAGTGTACATATAAATAATTCCAGAAAATATTTTCAAAATAATTTTATTTTAACATTACCAGAATAGGCTTTCACTTTATAGCCTCAGATGTTTGATTTTGTAAATACAGAAAACAGAGGTTATATTCAAGTAGCTAATTTTTAAAATCCAATTAGCATTTATGAATATCAGTCCCATGAGCTAAAATTAAACATTAGATGATAATTTTTGCCTCATCTCTAAGTCTCTTATTTGTGTGCGTGTATGTGAGGATGGGATGAGGAGTAATCAGCTTATGGCAATAATCACCTTCATTCCATGGAGGTCCTTCTTTTAAATTTATTGCCTTTACCATTTTTCTTGTTACCCCCTTTCTCTTAGGATCAAGTACCATATTCTAACTTGGCCACGTCAAACAACAGTTGTCAATTCTGAGTCAATTTAGCCACATAAATATAATAATCTACTCACAATTGGGAAACATTCTTTTGTCAAAAATGCTTCAGTCTCCAATAAGACTAACAGAAGGTATACCAAGCCATTTTGAGTTTACTCAAATGGAAATGAAAACAAAATGGATGATTTCCTTCGTAAAGTAGAAATAACTCCACTTTACACTGTTATTTATAATTTTAAACTTCAAGGAATGATTATTCATAGGTCTGTGGAAAGGAAGGAAAGTAAAACAGTCTGTTCACCCCATCCTTCACTTGAAATGCTTCTCACACTGTTCTTAGTGAATGCATTTTAATTTATTTTTAAAATACAAGTTGTTCTTTGAGGATAAAGCATCTCAGATGCTTACTAAAACTTTTTTAAAAAATTATTTTTGGTGCAACATTGTCACGTGAATTAGGGAGAAAGCAGCCCGCTGCAAGCTGGAATTCAGTTAATACACGTGAATACCTTTTTCAACGCTGTGATTTAAATTATATGAATTAAAATGCTAACTTTGGGCAATGCTATTTCCTCAAAGCGTATATCTTATTTCATTACATATGTATGTATTCATAGTGTTTTATTTCAAGCCTAAAAAATGTGGTATACTCTTGAGAAATCTGACAGCTGATCACACTGCATGGGGGGGCACATGCGCTTGTGTTTTCATACTTCTGCAAAATTGCTGATTTCATTTTCTTTCGATCAGCTGTCAGAATGGGTTGACTAAAATCAAATTTAATAAACAGCATATGGGTTTGCGAGTATCTAGGAAGGACCTGTTCCTTCTCCCCACGCCCTGGATCTATGCTCTTTTAGACATCAGTTAAGCAACACATTTGATGGCTAGAGCAGGGAGGGAGATCTCAAAAAGAGTCAAGTGTCACATTGATTTCATTGTAAAAAATGGTAGGTTAAGAAGACTGTATGACAAGAAACTAAATCTTTGCCTTAGTCTATTTCAGAGGTCCTCAAACTTTTTAAACAGGGGGCTAATTCACTGTCCCTCAGATCATTGGAGGGCCGGACTGTGGGCCCCGGGATGAGTCAACTGCTAAGCAGGACAGGCAGCGGTGGCAAAAACACCCAGCGGGCCTGATAAATGTCCTAGGCGGGCTGCATGTGGCCTGTGGGCCATAGTTTGAGGACGCCTGGTCTATTTGTACAAAACGTACAAACTATATTGTATTTTTGAACTCTACTAGCATATATTTTTTTTGGTTTATAAAAAATAATGATTTTCTGAAATCATACAGATCGTGGTTAGCCATCTCCTCAATTTTTACAATAGCAATTAACATATCAACTAATGAGTTCATTATAAGAAACCTCCCCAAATTAACTTTTTTTTTTTTTTTTTTTGAGCTAGAGTCTTACTCTGTCGCTCCAGGGTGGTGTTCCGTGATGTCATAGCTCACAACTTCAAACTTTTAGGCTCTAACAATCCACCTCCCTCAGCCTTCCGAGTAGCTGGGAATACGGGAGCCCTCCACAATGCCCAGCTAATTTTTCTATTTTTAGTAGAGTTGTAAATTAAAGTTTTTTTGACCAAGTAAATTGAATTTCTCTGTAGAATTTCAATCAAAATCAGTTTATAAAGTGTTATGATCATTTTTTTTAATTCAAGACGCAAAAAAAAGCAATCCATTCTTTAAAATGTGGACCAATACTTAAAAAAACCTAAAGCCTGAGAGACAAAGAAAGAGGTAAGCGATGTGTGAATTTCTCAAACGCATGTCCAGAGGATGGGCATAGCCCCGAGCCCCTCCTGCCGACTACACCAGTGTTCCTCACTCTGGGGTAGTCACACGTCTCAACGTCCAGGTCTGTGATCATCAATCTTCATCTTCCCTTCCTCTAACATGAATCCAATTAAACTTTCCCCTTTGAAGGGACCTTCCCACTTCTGGCCAATAAGAGGAATAGGTAAAGAAATACATCGAATGCAGCTGCTCTATGGAATAATTATCCTCAGTGGAAGGAGCAAGTGCTTCTAAAATAAATGCTTAGTGAAAATTTTGCTACCTTAAATTTAGATTTGCAAAGCCGTGTGTGATTAGAAGTGCCAAAGGCATCATTCTGGAGTGGTTGGTGATTGCATATTACAGCAGCAGCCCAATTTTACCAGGCATTACAGCAACAGTCTCCAGTGTGTGTTTTAGATTCCTTTATAGAGACAGTCGTGTTCCTACAAGCCATAAATCTGATAAATCATCAGATACATAACTTTCATTCTCACATTTACATTACCAAGTATTTTATGGAGCAATTTTCCCCGTCATGGCAGGGAGACTGTTCAATGATATAAATAAATAAATAAATACTATTTCAACGTAAAAACCTTACCTCTTAAGGAAAAGAACTATGCCGGGGGTCTCGTGAGAATACAATTCACCAGTAAGGAGAATTCAGTTGTCATTAGGGTCTATCCTGGATTGCTTCCGTGAAGGTTTCTTATTGGTAGTATCAGAAGGACTTTATCACAGCAAACATTTGAGAAGCCAAGGACAGAGTTATGGGCGGGTTCCCGTGCTCAAAGAAAGGACACGAAAAGCCTAAGAGACCACAATACTGAAAAGGTTCTTTTAAAGAAGTGGTACGTTTACATCGGATTATCATCTGTTTTCAACAGAAACTTGAAATAGTAGCTGCCAGTGTCAGTCTCAGGGTGCAAGGTTTCTTGTTGAGACCTGTGGCACCTTAGCAGAGCCAGATCTAATTGTTCCTAGGGATTTTTAGGCTCATATCAAAAAACAACATCCCTTTAAAAAAAAAAAAACCAGAGCATTAGGTGTAAAGGGTATTTCGAAATGACGAAATACTTAGGCAGTGCAGGGAAATAACCATGAAGCATTATTTTAAAATACTCTCAATCTATTTCTTTATATATTTCTATGTTTATATTGTCAGCATGTAAATACCCTTCTTATTCTTGAAGAGAAAACATTAAAAGGTATTAGAAAACTATGGCTTTCAGTTAACCTTACAGGTTTTTTTTTTTTTTTTTTTGTTTTACTTAAAAGATTGTATTAATTCCAGACTGGCAGGTTCAATTAGAGAAAATGACCCCAATTTTAAGGCCTATGTGGTATAAATCTTGTATTTGCAACTTAATAAAGCTTGCATGAATATAGAAAGTATGACTTAATTTTATAATCCAAAAAGCTCAGTATGCTCTTTTCCGGCTGGAACCATGGAGGGTGTCAAAGAGAAGAAAAAGAAGGTTCCTGCTGTGCCAGAAACCCTTCAGAAAAAGCAAAAGAATCTCGCAGAGCTGAAGATAAAGTGCCTGAGAAAGAAGTGTGACCAAAAGATGCTGTGAAAGGCAAGAAGGAAGCTTATCTACGAAAAAGCTAAGCATTGTCATAGGAATTTTGGCAGGTATTTAGATTTCAGGACTGAAGTTCCGTGGCCAGCATGGCATGAGAATCTGGCAACTTCTATGTAGCTGCAGAGCCCATGTGTCATCGGGAGCAGAGGAATCAGCGGTGTGAGTCTACGGGTTGGGAAGGTGTTGAGGTCTTACAGCTTCCTCACCTTCGCCAGATCTTTAATGAACTTTCATTAAGCTCAACAAGGCTTCGATTAATATGTTGAGGATCGTAGAATGGTATGTGGCATGGGGGTACCCAAATCTCAAGTCAGTAAATGAGCTAATCTACAAGCGTAGTTATGGCAAAATCAGTAAGAAGGGAATTGCATTGACTGATAACAGTTCGATTGCTTGGTACACCAAGGCAGATGATGCCTTGGTACATATGGCATCATCTGGACGGGGGATCTGATTCATGAGACTTATACTGTTCGAAAATGCATCAAAGAAGCAAATGACTTCCTGTGGCCCTTCAAGTTATCATCTCCATGGGAGAGAAGGAAGAAATGATAATCTACTTTGTAGAAGATGGAGCAGGTGGTAACCAGGAAGACCAAATCAACAGGCTTAAGAGAAGAAGGAACTAATGTATCTGCTGTGATTATTTTTGTAATCAGTTCAGTTAATGAACAGTGACTGCTTTCAAACTGAAAAAAAAAGAAATCTCAATATAGTAGGAGACCGTCATGTCTGTAATATATGAAACTGTTGACTTATTGAAGTGAACAGTATTAAAGTCAAATCTTTCTGAAAACATAAGTTGTTACTCAAAGTATTTCCAAGATGTGCTCTGACATGTGTGGGCCAAGCTATAAAGGATGATGTGCATGCACGTGTGTGTGTGTGTGTGTGTGTGTGTGTGTGTCTCCCCAGTTAGCAATGCTAAGTCTTCCTAAACCTCACTCATAAATATCAGAACGAGTATCCAAAATATGCAATAACTGGAAGTCAGAATCTCTACATGCTGATCTAGCACATAAAATATGTGTCCTCAGAATTGTTTAGAAATTAGAAATGCATATCAGGTATTGGTAGACAGTTCATAAAATTCAATCAATAAAGAACTCAGCTAATGAAGCACAAAAATATTAGAATAAATTCTTTAGCTCTTGGGAATCAATGGCAGTAGCTGCCTCTTAGAATGTGTATCTGAGTAATAATGTGTAGTAATATTTCTCAACCTACTAAAATGAAACCAACTCAGAGGCAGACATCTCTCCACGCAGTTATATTACATTTCCTGGGTTTTTTCCCCTCTATTGAGACAAGGGAATTGCCCTAACCACTTCAGAAAGGCCTTGACTTCATCCCAGGGAGGAAATAAAAGCCTTACCACGAATAGTAAAATACACGATAATTACAAAGGAACAGCAGGGGAAGAAGGGGGCTGCAAGTTGCTTAATGACTAGGTCAATTATTATTAATAGCAAAATACTATTAATAATAGCAAATAGCACTGAGGCGCCAGTGTCTCAGTGGAAGTAGATGTTTTTACCCAATCCTACAAGGAAAGATGTATCATCTTTGCTGCATCTGGGTGTGTTCCTGCAGGTGATTCTATATGTCAAAGTAAAAAACCACAACATTCTTATTTTAGTAAAAAAAAAAAAAAAAAATCACAGTATCTGAAATGCTAGCTCCAGTTATGATACTAATCCACTTTTGTAAGGTGTATCTTCTCCTGATTCTTAAGTGATTTATTAAGACATAACACTCAGAAATAAAGAAATTTGGAAGTTCATTAGTGTGTATAATATATATTCCCCATAACTTCTTCATGCCAGGGATGTTAAAATTCTTTCCCATCATTCGTTACTGTTGCTAAGGAAGCTTCTTATTCTTAAGCAAGTTTGAGCAAGTTCAATAATTTAGATCCATGGGTAGCATAATTAAAATCATATTCTCTAAGGAGGTCGCAGGGAGCAGAGAGTTGTGTTGCAGGTAAAAATATTTGTGCTCATGTCTGGAAATAGCTAAGCCATTTTCTAATTTAATCACATATTGTAAAAATAGTTTGTCTAGCAGTTTTGAAAGTAGTGATGTGGGTATGAAAGTATTTTTTCTGGTGTTTATCCAACAAAGTAAAATTAGGAAGAAAAATCTGTTTACACATTTAGCTGAATTTTTTGGCTTAGTTTGAAATTTCCAACAATACTGAGTTAATATTAAAAGTATTAAATAAACTGTTTATGCATTTATTTTTGTCTGTTTCACTGGGTGGACTGTGTAATTAAAAAGTTAATTGCTTTGTTTCCCAAATCTTTTGAGTTGTGAGATCACCCGCAAAATCGGGCTCTTAATATATACGTACATACATATAATATATACGTACATACATATATATATATGTATTTTTTTTTCTTTTTCTTGACAAAAGTCTCATTCTGTTGCCCCAGGCTAGAGAGTTCTCTGGCATCAGCCTCGCTCATAGCAACTTCAAACTCCTGGCTTCATGAGACCCGCCTGCCTCACTCTCCCAAGTAGATGGAACTATAGGCAACTGTCAGGAAGTCCAGCTATTTTTTTTTTAATTTTTATATATATACATACATATATATATACACATACATATATATATACATGTATATATATATATATATATAGAGAGAGAGAGAGAGAGACTTCTTTTTTTTTTTTTTAAGTAAAGTTGGGTTCTTGCTCAGGCTGGTCTCAACCTCCTGAGCTCAAGAAATTCCTCCATCTCAGCCTCTGAGAGTGCCAGGGTTATAGGCATGACCCATTGCCTGGCCTTGATGAAATATATTCTTAAACATTCTCCTACTGGCTTAAGCATCAAGCATCTTTCCAACCTTGGTAGAAGGATCACTGGACACACTCTGTTTAAGTGTGTATTTTGTGTGTGTCTGGAAAGAACTACCAATGAATACAATCTAAAAAAATATTAATTTCAAGTTTAATCAGTGAATAAAGAAAGCACCTGCTATTGATTCTTACTTTGCATATACTATGTTTCTTTAAGCAGTTTATGAAACTGAGTCTATTATTCTGTTATTCTGAAACAAACCTTCCCCCAAAGCAGCTGTTGGACTCTTTGTGTTTCTGGGATGTGACTATTTGACAATGTTACTCATACTCCTAAATATCAACATTTGTGTCACAGGCACAATTTAGAGTAATTCTGGATGATAAATAGCTATTAATTTAGGCAAAAGAACAAAAATGCATTATTTTTTGTAATACACAGATAAAAAAGAGAAATGACCTTAAAAGTAGGTAGGGCTCATAGATTATTGCCTAACTAAAACAATAACACAAGAGGTTAAGTGACACATTCAAAATTAAGTAAGTTAATGATTCTATTAAATATAAAACGAAATCTAATTTTCATTGGCTTGAATGTGTTTTTAGAGTAGAGATAGCATGACGGCCACAATAGGTTTTCGTGAACAATATAGCCTTTTGTAGCTAACAGCAGCAAAACAATATAAGTAAACAGCTATCCTATTTTGAACACCTAGCGTTTATTGGGTATTACCCACAATTTTACATATTTTCTTCTCTGTTTCATCGTGTGTAAGATGCAGATAATGTTACCTTCCTCCCAGTGATTCTGTAAAGAAAATGAATACATAGAACCCTCAGGTAAATGTTAATGTACTATAAAAATTAGTAACAAATTTACTTTTCCTTACCCTATTTATTTTTTATTTTTAGATAAGTAAGAAGGATAGTGTTTCATCATTCTAGCAAACCTTTTTCATATATATCATCCACTTTAAGTCATTACTTTCTGGTGCTTCTCTCTTCTCTCTTGTGGGTATGTATGAGAGGGAGTCAGTACACCTGTAATTCATTTGTCTTTGACATCAGAAACATTCTGTAATACTTGGTCCTTTTATAATCACTTTGGTTCTTTGTGTTTGAATTACATTGTAATTGGGGTGTTTTGCACTGTGCTCTAAAAATTATTTCAAATAACCCATAAAAGTTGATTTCTACATTTACAAATGTATTTGGCTTAATTAGCAGTTTAAATGGAGATGTGAATAAAGTGCTATGAATTGGTGCCTAATTGACAGATTCTATCCACACTCCCGTGATCTGCGATAATCTTTACAAGGCTTTTCTTACTGCCCTGAATATTTCAGAGTGGTCTGTGTTTTCAGTCTTTTAAGAACCTCTCTGCTCCTGGCCACTGAAAGATCTTTGGTAATTATCTGATAAATATCTCTGTGTGTTACTGGCTTCTGTCATTTCCTCTTCCTTAACAATAAAGCCAGGGAAATATATGCAGGCCTCTTACAGACAGAAGCCATTTATCTGACAAAAAGAAAACGTGAGATGATTAATATGTTTTCTTTCTCTGAGGCTTTCACAGAATTAGATTACAAATACGGGGACTTGTTCACCGTAGCTAGAGACCCATGTACTCTTAGCCTAAAGAACTGGAAACCAAGAGGGAGCTGAAAAGGGGCCAAGAAACAGCTCTCCTTTATGACGAGAGATAAGGGAAGCCGGTGAGCGTTTCTGCAGTTAAGAACATAAGCACGCCTCCGATAAATGTTATGAACCTTGCAAGCCTGGTTTCATGTGAACCAAAAAAAAAAAATAATAATAACTGTAAAACCAGAATAATTTTTAATATTTCTAAATAACTGAACCCAGTGAGATAGTAATTAAGCACAATCTTAGCAGTGCTACTCTCTTAAAAATATAGGTTCATGTATAACTGCACATTAACTGTTGAGGCAGATAGGGTAGTATTTATGACAATTATTATTCCTATTTTGTAAGTGAGGGAGGAAGCACAGGTATTGACCCAAGTTCCTTCCCTGGAAGTGAGATGGAGCTTGAATTAGAACCCAAAGCATCTGATTCTTTGCAAATGTATTTCATATTTCCAAAAATTAAGGCACAGCAGAACTGTTAGATTTTAAAAGGACTGTTGAAAACTGAAAATTTGCAGAACAGAATCTTCAAGCAAGTATTCTAAAGGAAAGGAGAAACTTGATAAACTGAAATGACTCCAATAAAATGACTTTTGGTGGAAAAGTTGAATTATTTAATCCCAGAAAGGTCATAGATAAGGTGTTATAGGAGAAAATGTGCGTGGCATGGTGAGTTTGGGGCAGGCAAAGGAAAAAAAATGATGAGGACAAGGAAAAGAAAGAAAAATATGAAATCTGAGAGTCAATTTAGGGCACAGTCCTCTAATTCTCCTTCAGAAATGAAATGACTGTCAGTGGAATCCAGATTTTCATTAAGGTGAAGAAGACTAATAAGGCATTTTTCTCAGCTGTTTCCAAAAACTTGAAAAAAAATACTAGAATCTAATGAAGTCGGAAGTCCTGGACTTTGTGTTCTGAAATAAAACGTGGTTACTTTAGGAAAACACACATGGAGACCCAGGGACAAGTGACAGAACTAATTTAATAGCTACTTCATCCTGGAGACATAGATAATACTCAGCCATGGGCTGCAGCAGAATAGGGTACGGGCTTGATTTCACAAAAGAGGATCAAAACCGTCTGGGGCAGAAATAGGCAAGAATTAGATTTTAGAGCTTCATTATTGTGGGAGAAAGAGATGGACCAATGTTGTCCAGGAAACTAGAAATGCCTCTCAGAATTGAATTCTCAAAGACCCAGTGAAGGCTGAATACAACCGATCACATTGAATAAAGGGCAGGCAGCTTAAGGAAGGAAAATCTGATAAAATATGGCTCTGTGTGAACAGGCTGCTTCCAGACACCTGTTCAAAGATGAGCACTGGCTAGCGTCACTTTGACCAAAGTGCCGGGAAAGAATAAGAACCGGACCCTGAAACTCAATTTCCTCCAGTATTCCTATAATTATAGATGAAGCTTATTTTTAGGTGAGAATTACCAGAAAACTAAGGCCATTTAAACAATGATTTTTAAACTCACATATCAATCTGGGAAATGTCCCTTATAAGTATAGTTTGGCGTATCATTACACAAGAATAAAAGTGGGTAAACAGTGAGTTTGTGGATTACTAGTTAATGATTAGATAGTGCAAAGACAGAATGACCCGGAAGCAAAAGAGGGAAAGGAAGTCTGGTTACCCAAGCAAGCCTCGCATTGAGCACAATCATTGATATGTTTTAAGAGAGAATATGAAAAATCCTGAAGAGATGACGCTAAACCGAGAAGAAAACAAGCAAACAAAAATAGCAACAACACACACAAAGTTAGAGACCCAGGACTGTGGTTAGTACCCAGCACTGAGAGAGGCACTGAATCTAGGGCACCAAAGCGATGTGTTTTGCAGACGATTTTAGCTAAGAATAGATTCACTTCTGCAGGCTCCATCAGTCTTCACTAAGTCTGGATTAAGAAACACTTCTTCTGATTCCGTCCTCACTAGACAACATTTTGAGAAGTATGCTGATTTTCCTTGGATCTACTTTTAAAACCGGTATTTATTATTGCTTTAGAGAGGAGGCAAAGGCATTCTGGTCTATGGAATAGGCTTTTTTCCTGTTCAAAATTTAATAAAGTGATATTTTAGTTTGACATGAGGACCTTATGATATTGTTGGGAATCAGTTTCCATGCTTGGCTATGTACAAATCTGAGACACGGGTGAAATTGTATTTTTGGTTGGATCTAGAAAAAAAAAATTTACAAGTATCTCCCAGAAGCCACTTGGCAAAGAGCCAGATAACATTCTCTTGGCACACCTGCCTTCCTGTACACTATTCAATGCTCCGAGACAATGGGGAGTCCATATGCCAAGCCAGGAAATGGACATTACTAGAGGTTCTAGATGAAACAAATAGACGTATGGATAATTAAATGGGAACTGCATTTTTTTACTTGGAAATCCTTCTCCCCCTCCTGCTGTGTGGCCCAGTTCTTAACAGGCCAGGGAATGGTACCAGTCTACAGCCCAGGGATTGGGGACCACGTGGTTAGATTATTTTAGACCGGAGGCCAAGTTTTATCCATACCGTCCCTATTCATAATTCCCATTAAGCAGCAATAAACACAAAGAATGAAAAATAAATTTACATGACACTGATGGTTTATTTCTTTAGGTAGAACAACATTGAAAGTGACATCCTCCTGTTAAGTCATTATTAGGAAGTCACTGTGCATTTGGAAGGATCTCTTCCTTTGGAGAGTACACTAGCTGTGGTAAGCATCCTTGACCTTGAATTTCTGTGGTGTTGGGCACATAAAAAATAGACTAATATTAGACAGTCTTTCTAGTATACAATTTGTATTTATTTGTCATTCAAATTCCATTTTCATTATTTTCTGTTTTGAAACATCTACTTGCCTCCTGTTAGCAACAACTGATAGCATCGTTACATTATCAAGAATCTTAAAAGCACAAAATAGGATTTTTTGATAATGATCAATGTTATCAGTTATAAGATCTTACCACAAAAGCAATTAGGCACATACTCTTAATTTCATGCCAGTGAAATAGCCAAGTGATCACCTATGACAAAATAAAATATAAAATTCCTATACAAGGATCAAAGTAATTTCAAAGAATAATTATTGTATCATTTAAGGAAATATACTAAAAGCTATGATGCAGAAATATCAGAGTTCACAATACTTTTGAAAATTGTGTTTTAAAAAAATTTTTTCTAAGAATATAGGACCGTAGGTGATTCAGAGTGCACTGAGGTGGACGGCAAGGGAAGTGACCATACCTCTTCTTTGACAATGATATCATAATGGACCTGATGACCCGAAAAAGAAATTCTTAAGTATGTTCTTAAACTGTATTTCATGACCTCCAATTTCCTGACATGTCAGAATTCTACTAAGTCTGTGTCAGCAACACTGGGCCTTATTTAGCTCACATAACTAAATTTAACATTTTTTTCCCTATTGGATAACTATTTGTAGGAATTATTCCACAAGCATCATGCAGGTGTGAATAAGTCACAGGTCCCTGTTCAAGCAGCCTCTTTATAGTATTGTGTGGGAGAGAGAAGGTAACAACAGAAAGTGCCCCCCACCTGAGCATCCACGATCCCCTAATTAATCAAGATCTCCATGATCTCAGGTGTCCATTTCTTCAACTTTATTCTTGAAGCACTGGGTATTTAATAGCTATCATCAATACTTTCCTAGTTTAACTCACCTCCCCCCACCTTTAGCCTGTCCTATTTAATTTGTTTCTTTATTTCTTCTTTTGTTTTTAACATGCTCATCACATTCACTAAAACTTACTTCACCACTACCCTCTTATATTTCAACACTTTGTAAGCTTCTATTTTGGATATCATCTCTTACTGGTGTTATTAGGTTAAATAGCTATCTAATCTATTCCAAGATGTAATCGTTAGCCTTATTCTAATGACTCCTAAAGATATATTTCTTCTACTTATCTATACTCCGAAGTTTCAGAACTGTATTTCCAATACTCTGTTAAATATCACTTGCAGTTAGCAAAGATAACTTAAATTCAACATTTCTTAACCAGACTGACTCCCACAGAAACATGCTGTTCTTTCTGTTGTTCCCAGACTGACAAATAGCACTGTCGTTTCTCACCTTCTCGGGTTGGTATCCTCGGTATCACTTGCTATTCTCCATAACCGTAAGCATATTTTGCTAATAAGTCCTACTTGTCCATCCTTCAAGGTGTGGCTATGATTCTTCATACCCCTGGCTGTGTCCTTCTCTGGACCTTGTAGCACGTAATTCCTCCACATCTGCCTCCATGCCTTTCTAAACATCTAATCTGTCCATGTCATTCTCCATCATGACAAATAAATGCTTGGAAAACACAGAGTCAGTCCCATTCACCTTTGGGCTCTTCTAGGAAATTTTCATAGAGGAAATGCTCAACAAATGGTCATTGAATTTAACTCAATGGGTTCTCCTAATACTCTACATTCCCTGATCCTTGTACAAAATTTCAGCTCTAGCTGTTATGACCTTTCACTACAAATGCCGGCTTGATGTGATGTGGCCTCACAAGGGATAGGAACAATGTGCACGATTCAGCCTGGGGCACAGTGGCTCAGAGGAATGCAACCTCCGAGACGCACACCACCCTCAGAACATACATGGGTTCCCTAATGATCTCATCAATGGAGATGGTGAGCATTTCCGAGCAGAAACAAGACCAACGAAGATACACTTCAAAACAGGAATGAGTGAGGTAGATTTTTAAGCAGCTGGGCACCATTCTATTATCCCTTTGTTACCAAAACATCTTCTATTACTTACTACCGATTTCATTTAAACAGATAGTATTGACAATTAGTTTCCTTTGAGATTATCATATTTTAACAGTTGAAACTGGGAAGCGTTTAAATTTGCATGTATTTCAAGTATATTTTCATTCTTGTATTTAATTTATAATCATATTCTTCTAGGCAGTATTAAGAAGACATATAAGATCGAATGCCAAAGACTCTACCTGCACCTATCTAGTAAAATTTGCCAAACAACATCTACAAACAAACCGATCTATGTTTCAGGGAAAAAGGCAATGCGTTATCAACCTAACTTGAGTCTTGAGATAACAATTATAAAAACAATTTGCAACCACAACAAACGGAATGAATTTTAAAAAATAAAGAAACTTCACGTGATAGCCTCTACTTTAATGTAATCAAATCATCTCTATAAGCAATGCTACTACTGGTCTTCTAAAAAGAAATAAAAATAACTTCAAACCGTTATTTACAGGCTCCTTTTAAGTTTGAAAGGCCTTTTTTAAAACACACACATTTTTGGTTGCCCATGTTTATATGCTGAGACAGAACAGAGGCATAAAATTAATCTTTCATAGTTTAATGTTTTATAGTTCTGAATTTAGCCTCTGCTGCCAATTTCATCAATGCCAAATTTTAGAGTTTTTGAACTAATTGTGCTCATAAACAAAAAAAAGGAAGAAAGGAAAAAATTTAAAAGGAAGACTTAACAAAGAGAAACAGTAACTTGATTAGAAAAAGAAAACTTAATAATCTGAATTTATTTGGCTTACCCTGAAGCCTCCAGGACAACTAATAATTGTTTTAAACTATATGAAGACAGGACATGACACAAATCACATTTCAAGGCCTTCTTCCAGTTTTGTTGATAAAATGCAAGACTTTCAGTAAATGCATTCATTAATCTAATCGTTTAATCTGTATAATTGTCCTTTTCCTTCTCTGTATCTCATACGACTCTGAACTTCACTAATGAGCTTCCTACTTTCACATCATATTAATTTGCTGCAATCAAGGTTGCATCTCCCCAACATAGGAACTTCCATCTCAAAGGCAGAGAGTCTTTCTCATGTACTTCAAATTCCACAAAAAGACTTGGTCACACTTCATGTTCATTACATGTTTGCTAAATTACAATGCATCATCACGGCTTTGGCACGATCAGATTTCCTAGCCAAGCAGGAAACACCTATTGTTCTGCTTCATTGATAAAACAAAATATGCCTATTTACAAAAAAAAAAAAAACTGCCTTGGCAGAGGTAACAATAGAAAGTGTTTTGCCCTAGAAGAAGAATGTTGGGATGAGTTGGTTTTCTGTAAGTGAGCTAACCACTGTGATTACGAGTGCTCACATACTTTGACAAGTCAAGTTCCAGAGTTTCTTTTCTATGTAGAAGATGCTCAAGAATGTTCTATTTCAGTAACATCGAACACACACACACACACACACACACACAACATATATGAATATATATGTAAATCTGGGAGAGAAAAATAAGAGGAAAAATAGAAATATATGCACTCTATGAGCACAAAGAATGCAGAAAAGATTGAGGTAATGCCCTAACCAAAAAAGGAGTTAAACAATCAAATGCTTGTTATTAACAAGTGCTGAAATTCACATTAGCAAACCTGTTGGGAGCCTGGAGGCAGCATATCTACCAGCTGACCTCCAAAGTCACTTTGAGATCTGAGGAGTTGCTCCCTCACCCCCCTTTTCATAAGGGTTCAGCCAAGTGATCTAGTTTTAAAGGAACAAATTAGAATAAAAAAGGGTAATATGGCCATACATTTTATCAGTGTTAATTATTAATACAGAGATTAGAGCGGAAAGGACTGCAAGTCTGGTAAGCATACTAATCAGACATTATTTTTCATCCCATTTTCCCAGTTAATGTTAATAGTTTGCAGGAATTCAAAGGGAAATATACACCCGAAGAATAAGGCATTCATTGGGAACTCTAAGTATAAATTGTGAAACCATAATAAAAGAGAGAAAATATATAAAAAGGTAATAATAACATCTCCCCATTTTGAAAGACAAAGAGCACAAAGAGTTGGGTTGGGTTTGTGAGAGACAGGAAATTTTCCTCCTCTCCATGTGTGTCCTGGCTGTGTTTATACGTCCCTAGCTGTGGGTATTACCCTCATGGTACCCAACACAAAATAGAGAAACTAACTGGAAAGTATTGAAGATAAGAATATTATTTTTAAAATGCTATCATTGTGAGCCTAAAGATTTTTTTGAGCCATTGTGCTATATCAAACCCACCTAAACAGCAATCGGGGTTATCATTGTTCGTAAAATAATAATTTTATTATCAATAAATAGTGAAATGATGACATGTGATGCATACATCATCTCATTTAGTTTCTCCCAATCCTATGATTTATAATGGAAGAAAGGGGGCTAAGAGAGTTCAGAAAATTACGTTCCTATTCGGAGGGGAAACCAGGTTTCAATTTCATGTCATTAGATCTCAAAACCTATTTTTTAAACTACTAGATTCTGCCCACAACGTTGCCAACTCTCCTCTACGACAATACCCTCTTTAAATTCCTTTGGATTGCACTGCTCATTTTATTGGACAGCTTAAAAGCCACTGTAGCTCAGGTCTTGACTTGGAGACCCAGCTTGGAGACAGTCTCTATAATCACTTTCTCCATCTAATCACTATGAAGAAATACAAGTGAATAGCACCCTCCAGAATTGGTGGCATGTGGACTTCTTAGGAATACGTGGGAGGAATAAATCCATGTCACAGTTGACTGGAAAAGTAAAATATGCGCTAGCAACAAGGGTGACAAGGAGAAATGCCGAACCACGAAAATGAACCTTCAGCAAGACATGTTAGACTCTTCCTATAGAAAAACACATATGTGGGGGATTTGTTTGAGGTAGAATGCTCATGTCATGGTCAACTACATGAGGGTCTTTGGAAAAATGGAAGAGGTAGTCAGTCATAAAACACAACTCATTCTAAATGGGGGGAAAACAAGGAAAGAAAGAAAAAAACACAAGCCAGGCTCAGCGCCAGCCACATACACTGGGGCTGGCAGGTTCAAGCTCGGCCTAGGTCTGTAAACAATGACAACTACAACAACAACAACAACAACATAGCCAGGCATTGTGGCAGATGCTTGTAGTCCCAGCTACTCAGGAGGCTGAGAGAAGAGAATCATTTGAGCCCAATAATTTGAGGTTGCTGTGAGCTGTGATGCCATGGCACTTTACCCAGGGTGACAGCTTGAGACTTGGTCTCAAAACAAAAAAAAAAAAGAAAGAAACACAAGCCAGCACAAGCTAGACAATGATGGCTGACAGATGCCTGAGATTTGGTAGATGGGAGAACAGGTGCAAGCAAGGCAGACTCCTTTGTCATACCAAAGAGGGGTACCTCGTCTCCATTCTTATTACTCTCCGTCAAATAAAAATGGTGGCTCATTTTCAATGGCACTTCAAATAGACTTGTCATTTATTTCTAAAAACAATGCAGTTTTACATATACTATATACGCACATGTTAGGGG
This sequence comes from Otolemur garnettii, assembly GCF_000181295.1. Lineage (NCBI taxonomy): Eukaryota > Metazoa > Chordata > Mammalia > Primates > Galagidae > Otolemur > Otolemur garnettii. Next base: position 3,826,948 of record NW_003852545.1, read on the forward strand.
GTGGGAGGAAGGTCTTTGAGTCACTACTGCCCTGCTCACGTTAACATGTATTGTCAGATTTGGTCACTACATCACAGAGAGATACACAGGTCTCTTTCTATTCTAAAGAGGAAAAGATATAAGAAAAATTCAATGTAAAGAGATAATCCCAGGTTATTGGATCCAGGTAAGATTTCAGAGTTAATTTACTTAATTGCCTCAGACAAAATCAGAAGCAGACTCAGAAGGGGTAAAAGGGTCTCTTCAATGCTGATGGCAAATTGGGATGAGAAGCTTAGTGGGGTCCTTCCTCTCCCTGTATATGAGTAAACACTACTTATGACAGAGCCATACCTGGGAAAGGCAAACCAGCACTGAAAGATGATTCAAGGGGGCTTTAGGAAGAGTTAGTAGATCATGTCATGAATATAGGGACCAAGATAAATACTTACAACTGATCTAAAGAAGCTAGTACGTACCGCTCCAAGGTAAAGTGTAAAGTCTACTTCATAACTACGTGCAGACTCTGGCAAAGTCAGTGCTTGCCCTTCATATGGTTGTACTTTAAGCCTGACATCTGCTTTCTACTCGAATTATCAACTCATTGCAATAGATTTTAATTATTTTAACATTTGAATCATCAAATATTTTATTGTTACCAATTTCCCACTATGAACTCCATGTCAAACATTTTATTCTACTGAATTTGTTTTAACGAAATGATAGCCAATTACCTCAATCTTTGACAAGACGGATATCAAAGGATCAGCATGAAATAATCGTAATATTGATGATAATTAATTAAAAACAAAGAAATATATATTAGTAATCGTCATCATAAATAAATATAATCATTCATAAGGTTTTCTTAAAATGTGTTTTAAATGGCACAATTCCCATTATTACTTTCTAAGACCTGAGGCATTATGGCTTGCACATATCTGGAAATGGTGGGTCTCTTCCTACATTATTAGATTCCAGTTATAAGAAATTATATTTATTTTTATGGTGTATTCTTCTTCCTTAGCTAATAAAAGAAAATCTCATTCTTCATTAGGCAGTAATGTGGGTTAGAATATAGAGTAAAGCTCGTTAAAAAGAGAATTAACCCCCAGGTCCCTTTAATGGAATTCTGTTTATTATGCTAAAGTACAAAGGACAAATAGGACTTTTATAAAACTTAAGTATATTTTAATACAGATGTATTTAAATTTTCCTATTTCAATTATTTCCTTGTCATTGCATTTGTGCCAACTGATTGCTGTCATTAGCTGTCCTAACTTACTCCTGTTTGGCATGGTGACTTTGAAATCTTTTATTTCGCTGGAAATTATCTTCTAAAACTTCACAATGAAAGCTAATCCAAAACAATTAGTTATAACTGCATTGTTTCACGTAGGTTAAAATTCAAGGAAAATACCTGAGGTAATAATAATTAAAACTAACACAGCATCCAAAATGGTATTTTCATAGAAAATCCAAATGAAAGTCCAGTACAAATCCTGATTAAAACCTAACCAAGCAAAACCCCGTGATTACCTGGACTCCAATTAAATGTGCCAAATGAATACTTGACAGGTTTCCATTCCAATTCTATGTATGTCAGAAGGATCCATTAATATTGAAGATGAAATTACCAGAATTCAGGCAATACAATTGCATTTTATGGCTAGAATGGTCTGAAAACTTAGACCCAACAAAACTCTTACTCAAATGTCAACTGCTACATTTAGATTACTCACAGAGTGTTACATTTCTGTCTGTCATTAGCCCTAGATCAGGGAATAACATGATTACAGCTACAGATGACAAATTGTTATATAAAATCTGAATTTCAAGTGACAGTCGTATATAAAATTAGGGAAAATCAGTTTCTTCATTATGACCCGTAATCGTACTTAAAAATTAGCTATATAAAAACAACCAAAAACCTTCCACTGGAACTATTTCTAAGTAAAATTTCCATTCTATTAACATGCTCTCCTGCTAAGTATTCCATGCTATGTGTATTTCCTAAATAGTAAGTAGTATGTATGTGTTGGTCACTTATAATCATGTTTTAATTAGACACCCATCATTTCTTTCTTATTTTAAAGGTGTTGGATCCCTATAATCTTACAAAACAGAAAATAACATGAAAATGGGTTTGTAATGACAGTGTTACATAGTCTTTTCTGTTAATAAAGCTGACACCCCCCCCCAAATAGTGTTTGAATTATCCATTATGGTGGTTAAGTAAGAATAACCACTTTGTAAAACACAAATAAAATTATATGTTATCATCAAAAGGCAACTGTAGATGTAGTAATACCCCTAAATTAAATGAATCTTGTCTTCCTAGGTATATGTGAAATATATCTATCTATGTAGATAGATACATAGATATAGAGAGATAAAGATATATAGATATATAGTGCTAGATATATGTATTTTAATTTTTATTTTTGTCCAAAGAATTTTAAACATATATGCTTTAAATATACATTTCTCAGCACTGCAATTCATACCAAACTTTTAACTCGTGTCAAATGTTACTGAAAAAAAAATAGACTCTCTGAAAACACATCAGACTCTTGTCCATGAAAGCACACACCACCATATACACAGATGAGCAGGCCTTTATAGCCACGTGGCAAAAAGCCGGTGTAGCTCCGGATAATGAATAGAGAGGGCCATCAGTCTTCAGTCTCAGAGATTATATCTTTTGGGGTTTTTTTTGTTTTTTTTTGTTTTTTTTTTGAGATAGAGCCTCAAGCTGTCCCCCTGGGTAGAGTGCTGTGGCATCACTGCTCACAGCAACCTCCAACTCCTGGGCTCAAGCGAGTCTCCTGCCTCTGCCTCCCAGGTAGCTGGGACCACAGGTGCCTGCCACAACACCCAGCTATTTTTTGGTTGTAGCCATCACTGTTGTTTGGTGGGCCCAGGCTGGATTCGAACCCACCACCTTAGGTGTATGTGGCTGGCGCCTTAGCCACTTGAGCCACAGGTGCCGAGCCAAGAGATTATATCTTTTCACCCAATAACAATGTGGATAAATAATTATTTAGCATGATTTAATTTAGCAATTCATTCACGTGGGGTCATTCATGAGAAATCCCTCTCCAATGTTGTATTTTAATATTCATAGATAAACTTCCAGAAGAAAATCAGTCTTTCTCCTGCATTAATATGCTCTCCTGGCTTGTCGCCCGACAGAAGGTGGTCTGTGACAGGGAGTTAGGATGTCTTATTTCACTTGGGGGTTGAGATGGTGAGAGACTTAAATCTATTTTGAGTTTTGTCTAGAGACAAAATGTATGTGAGTCCCCTTCCTTTCTCTCCGTACAGCCCTGTCTCTTTTTAACTTTGAAAGAATAATGACATTAGGAAGAATTTGTCCTTACCATAATTTGACACAAACCTAATCCTCGGGCATTTGCCTATGACCCGAGATCCGGAAAATATACCACCATATCATCTTAGGGAGCATAAACAAATATGAATAGTTCGACAAGTGTTATTTCCAATCTAAATTTGAAACTTAAAAGTATCTAAGGCCAATCGGTGTAAGTATGAAAACTGCCTCACAACAGGATGAGAACATGAAATATTATGATTTGTTGTCCTTCCTGTCTCTCAAGCAAAAAGGAGAAAAACCTTCTATCTAAATTTGAGGGGAATTCGAATGATATCTGTTGTATACTGCAGAGAACAAGATAGTACCATTCTTTTTCGACACTGCTTCAGCAATCACTCAAAAGGAGAGGCTTCAAATAATTTTTTGTAAATAACTAGGAAAATAAAAAAAAATGGAGCAAGGTGTATTTATTGCCATTTCCACTGAGACTGGATCGTTGTAATTGAAGAAATAGTTGCATGACAAAAATGAATAGAAGAAAATAATCGAAAATAATCGGTTTCTTGGTTGCTATACCATTTAGGAATTGTGTATTCATTTAGTTTTTTGTTTTTTGTTTTTTGTTTTTTTCACAATGGACCCTACTCTGATTTATTTATTGAGCGTGTTTATTTCTGACAGGCTGTTTTAAAGTGATGGTGCAATTTGGGTTAATTTTATCCCTATCGTTATGTTCCTTTATTCGATACTTCTTTTAGCAAATATTGTTTATTTAAGATTCAGTAGTTTTAGTGTCAGCTATGTTAGTCTGACTTTAGACTGACCTTGGAGCGTCTACGGAGGACGGCTCCCTAGCGTGGTTACGTGTGTGGATGTTGTGTTTGCCCCTACCATTTTCCATATGCTCTGCCTCACCAACACTGCCATCCGGCGTGGTCCTTTCATAGTTGTCCTCTGGGAGTGGAAGGGCACCCAGTCTCGGCCCTGATGAGCTCTTACTGCTTGGTGTTTCTGACTCCTCCAGCCCGCTGTCATAGCAACTCTGCAGTGACCCCTGATGTGGGTCCTGAGGCTGACTCACAACAGAGAACGTCACTCTACGAAATGGCTGCAAAAGAAAAGATTCTGAATGTCACCAAGATAGAAGAGTGTAAAAGAGCTTATTTTTTAAAAAAGACGTAAATTACATACATGAATGCTACTGACATGAATTCAATACAAAATGGTTAGATAGGTTGAAATCTACTTGGTTAACTCTGTATTACCTACAGCAACGCCTAGAACTTAGATTTTATATGGACAACTGAAAATCTCCTTTCAGAGAGAGAGAAAGAATAAAAATAGCAAGTTCACTAAAACATACATTTAAATACGATATGTTAGTTCCACATATTCAATCTTTCCCTATTCTGTAGTCTTCACTTCAAATAGGCTTGCCACAGACTCGAAAAAAAACAAGGGTCATTAATTTGGGAATGCAATAAATATTGACTAATCCACTCTAAGAAGACTCCAGTTTTAAATAATTTTTCCACATGTTACAATGCTTTAAAATCAAATGGGTCGGCAGTTGACTTAAACTAACAAAGATAGAGCTAAAAAATGGGAATTCAGATGCAGTTCTAGGAAATTGATGTATATTATTGCTTTATTTCTACAAAAATATTACCTACTGATCTTGACCTTGTAAGGGCCTTATTGAAATAATAGGCACAAGTTTGCTTAATCAGTGTGTGAAAAACAAACTATAAAGGTTAATTGTACGTGATATTACTGCTTGTAGTTTGTTAAAAAATGTAAAATCATGGATAGTCTTTCAATTTTTTTTTAAAGTACTATAAAACTTTGTCCAATTGAAATCCACAGTTTACTATGCCACTGATAATGGAGAGACAGAAGGTTTACTATAGAATTTGCCAATTATATTCATTAACCACCAGAGAAAATGAAAAAAAGAAAGCAAACAATAAGCTCATTAGAGGGACAAACGTCTGTCATGCATTGACAGTGCCACATACAAATAATAATTTTGAAAACCGATATAAAATGCTCTGTGTATGTTCCTCTGAGATTATTCTGGGCAATAGGACTTATCACACTCTTACTCGAATTCGAAAGTGGCACAAGTGTACGTATTTTTAAACTTACAACTCTTTCTACCACAAAGTATAACATTCACTATGCTGGGAAATGGTGGAATTTACACCTTTTGAACTAAGATGCTCACGGCGCAAATCACTAATCACAACCCAATCATCAGAAGTTTAGAAAGGCTGAGGATTATCTGAGCAAAGCAAGTTATTATTAATGGGAAAGCGAAGGGGGTCGTGACACGTCGCCCTAATTTCTATGTCAGCTTGTCTAAAGACAGACATGCTTTCACGAATTTTCCCACCAATGGAAGAATGGCTCAAAATCCTGTACATAGTGATTATTTGTTACCCAGTCCCTAACCCTTCATGCGTTTATTTGACACGTCCAAACTGTAAAATCTTTTCTACTCTGTTTCCACATCATACTTTCAGAATGGCAGAATCTAAATGTAAAGGCAAAAACATTTACATAACATTCTCTTCTTTATAATGTTTCTCTGAATTTAAACCGCAGTGTTTTAAAACAATGACAAATATTTCTAGAATACACAGCATACACATCACAGACCCAAACGTACAACAAACTCTCTGGAGACATGATCCTTAGTTCACTGTGAATTTTCATATTTCTTTACAGTAGCACGACTGTGATATTTCACCCTATATGTAAATCAATGGAGAGGTGGGGTTGTATTTACCAGGCTTTATCGTGTGTGTGCATAGTTCACTTTCTTCCTTTACTCTTCTAATTTATCATCCCTAACTGACTACCAACTATCTGTACTGTTTGATGTCTGTGGTCTCACCTTGGAACTGAGACCACTGACAGTCCCCTGAAAATACACTCTCTGAACACAGCAGATTCTTGGACCGTAGACTGAAGAACACAATTTTATTGACAATATTGAATTTAGACAAGAACTCAAAGGGTCACACAGACATATTATCACTTTGAGACATAGCAATGGATTGAAAAATATAGAGAGACATATAAAAAGAAAAAGAAGGGTCAAGTGCTCTCCTTGATTTTATTTTATTGACTTTCAAATCACCTTTTGACTCAGTCATCAGTACTGTAAGAAGCAAGCTTGAAATGAATACAGAAATACACAAATTATACTAATAAACTGAGAAAAGGAAAATAAGAAAGCATGAGAAATAGCTCTTCATTTGGATAGAAATGTAGAAAGAACACTGGCATTTGTTTGGATGAAGACAGCAATCACACAATCTGTGCTTAAATGCTCATTCCACCAAAAGGAATGATAGATTAGAATATAGACAAGTCACAGGTGATGTTTGCAATGAAAAATGTCAAAAATAAGAGAATTATTTTTACACAATGACTGCTATGAATCTGTGCATTTTGTTTTTTTAAATTCCCTACCCTATTTGACTGAATGTTTTAATCTTCATAAATTATTTTAGAAGGAAGAATGTTGTAATTTTAAAATACTTAAGATCTATTTATATTTTAACAAACACTTAGATTCATCAATGATTCCCTTTTGTTTGAAAGCTTTGCCATATGAAATAAAATCTGCATGAATAACAACATATACTGTTTTATAATAAAAAGCCTAAATGAAATGTATTACCCAGTGGACCCTAATATACCCCCGTCTCATTTTGTCCATCTTTTAAAATATTCCATTAGAATTTTATAATTCAATATAAGACACTATCTCACTGGCTTTTAAAATATATTTGGATGATTTTGAATAATAAAATTCTCATGGCAAACTAAGCTGGTAAAATGAACCAAGTTAGTACAGAATCTTAAATTCTGAAGGATAATCTACTGATGAGAAGGAGCTCAGGACATTGCACCCTAGAACGCAACTCTGGGGTATAAAGAGTATTTCGAATTACAGGCCCTTCCAGATCAAAAAGCACTGTAGGAGGCTTCCCCTTTCTACAGAAACTGGACTAACTGACCAAAGATGTAAAGAGGCAACTACCTCTCCTTCCTCTCTTATCTTAATATGTCACAGGAAAGAAAATCAAGGATGCAGCCAGATCTGGCCCCAAACATTTAAATTTAATACTTGTCTCCCAGGTTAATTTAATTTGCAAAGAGACTCATTTACAAGTCAATCTGCTTTCCCATCCGTTCATCCTCCTTAGCAACTGGTTTATTGTACCTAAACATAATCACCTACCGTATTTTGCCGTGTAAAATGCACTTCTCAGTATAATGCACATGGACATTTTGGCCCAAACTTTCAGGGAAAAAAAAATCTATTTTAACGTTTTAACTCCAAATTTTATTTGTTTATATTTAGGTATTTGTTTTGTATTTTTCAAGAAGTTTGGCATTTTTAACACTAAAATGGTACAAGAAATTTTATGTAGCAAAAATATAAAACTCAAGAATGGAAACAAGATACAAGAAATATTATGCACCAGGAACAAATGTAGGATACTTTACGCCCCATAAGGCCAAGAGCTCTTGGTGACTATCATTACCAGATACATTGTCTTCTTCAGTCCCCGCATCCCAGTGTCTTCTGAAGAGTCACTTTCCTTATCTTGGTAAATTTCATCCTCCTGAGTTTATATCATTTCTGACGCTGCAGTTTTTAAATGATTTCATAACCACTTCCTTCTTGACACCCTTCAACAATCTTAGGATCTAATCACAAAACTGGTGATGAGATGCTTTCTTGATTCTGCCTGAAAGTGTTAAATCATTCCCAGCTGACTACATCCACGCCCTCCACTCGCTCTTCAGCAGGGCCTTAAACTCTTGTTAACTGGTGTTTCAAGAGGGTACAGGTGGCTAGTTAACATACCAGGTATCACAGCATGTTGGGTTTTCCAGTCCACTGTGATTGCTAAAGCTAGCCAGGCACCATGGCTCTCACCTGTAATTCTAGAACTTTGGGAGACGAAGGTGGATGGATTGCTTGAACTCATGAGTTTAAGACTGGCCTGAGCCAGAGTGAGACCTCATCTCTAAAAATAGCCTAGCCTTGTGGTGGATGCCTGTAGTCCCAGCTACTCGGGAGGCTGAAGTGTCATGGTGGGTGCGAGTATGCCCAGCTACTCTTGAGCCCAGGAGTTTGAGGTTGCTGGGAGCCATGATGCCACAGCATTGTACTGAGGGTGCCAAAGTAAGACTCTGTCTCAAAAACAAACAAAGAAGACAACAAAAAACAACAACAAGAAAACAAGCAAAGCTATTTTCTTTTAAGTAACCCTCCATGTTTTCCTGACCAGAATCTAGTAAACCAGATGTTCATGCCATCTCCTCTCTTCCATCCTTCTTCATGCACAAGGACAATAACTCCACTTGGAATCTTTTCTTTTGGAAAACTCTTTCCCTTAAAGATGATCATAGGTAGCATCTTTGTCTCAACTGCACAGTAGGCTGAAACAACAGTGAAATGTACCCACTGGTTATAGCAGCCGTGGTCTCTCCTTGACCTTCACAGTTCTGTTGAATCACGTCTAATGTGAGTGGGACCAAGTCCACGTTGTGATTTGCGACAGCTCAAAATTATACATCTTTTGAAGGTTAATAATGTAAGAATGAAATTCCAAAACTTAATTCTTAAAGGCTACTGAAAATTTGGGGCCAACTTTTGGTCACGTCCTCATGCTCAATCTTTTTCTCTTCATATGGTTAAAGCATCATTTAGGGGTCCCTAAGAAATCACCGATGTTTTTGTCTCATGCAATCTTTCGACCCTCTTTTTGTATCATCTTAGAGCAGAGGTATCAGTTTGATGCTGCTCCAGAATGCAGGTCTTCACCTCCTGCTCCACCTCTGGCCACTTTGGAGCTTTCCTGCACGTAGCCCTCTTCTGCCTCGGCATCTGGACAGACTTGACTTTCTGCTGCCTCCACAACCTGCTGACCTCTCCGTGGGAGGAGGCCCGAAGTATCTCTGAGTAGCTCCACTGCCCTGCTCTTCAGCACAAAGAATAACTGTTAGCTTAGAGCGTCAACTGTATGAAAACTGTTTGGACAGTGATTTTCACAGTGAAAATCCCTGTGATTTTCTAATAATTTTTGTAAAAATATCAGCTAAATTGCTAGCTCTGGCCTACAGTTTATGAAACTAAAAACCTCACTTTTTGTTGGCAGAAACACTTCTGTTGCAATTTGTTATAAGATCGACAAAACTGATTATTGCATGTTGCATACAAATATCGTTATTGATTTCTAGAGTTTCACTTTTCACACATAAATGAAAGAATTTTTTCTCTTTTTTATTGAATGGTAACTATGTACATTAATGCACTTCTGGGGTACAGTGTGGTGTTTTCACACACAATCCGAAACACTTCCATCAAACTGGTTAACATAACCTTCATGTCATTTTCTTAGTTATTTCTTACAAGGGTACAAGTGAGTCTTTCTAAGAGTAGAATATGAACATTTTAACACAATAAATGAAAGAATTAAAATGATTTATATAGATTTTGGAATTGGTACTACCCATATTTAGCATGTGTCCTTATTTTTCCCTCAAAAATTTGGGCAAAAAGTGTGCATTGCACACAGCAAAATACAGCATATTCCTCATCTTTCCCTCCCCTCTGAAAAGAAGCTATAAAAATATCTAGAACCCACTGGGATATTGAGAAGTCCCTTTGTGATTCTCCCCATGTCCATGATAAGGAAACCTTTCTCTTATTAATCTGCCTCATTGAGTTAATCTTTCAGCTAACTATGGAGGCAAGTTTCCCTCACCCCTATAGATGCAATAACTAACATTTAATTCCAATGTTGTATCAGACGTATAGAGTTAAATGGAGAAGGGGGAGAAAGATAAAGAAACAGAGAGAGAGGCAGAAAGACAGTTGGTCTACTGCAAAGACGGTTAGGTTTTATAGCAGAATTTATGACACAGAATTCATATTATTTACTTTTCCCAGAAAGAATGACAAAAGGAAAAATACAAAGCAGAGTGTTGAGTTTTGACAGAGAATAAATTTGCCTTGCATATGTGACTGTCACTTTGTTAATTACTGATACACTGAAGGGGAAAAGCTTAATGGTGATTCTCAAACCTTTAGCATCACCCAGAGAACGGATGAGAAAGCCAAATCTCAGTACCCGGTGCCAACTTACATCCAGTGAATCACAATGCAGAATAGAACCTGGATGAGGGTAGTTTTTAAAAATCTCCCTACGTGATGAAGCGGCACGGAGAGGAAGGACGAACCCTGCTGTTTAGAAGAACGTGGGTTGAGATTGAAGAAAGTTGACCAGTCGGAGAAGCCAGCCGGCTCCTGACGTGCTCAGAACAGTTTTCAGGGAGACACCTGCAGACTCAGTCAACTCCTGGTTTCATTCTGAGACTTACTAGCATGGTCATACATCATATGTAGCCCATAAATATATGCAACTGTGATAATAATAATTGAAAATGAATCCAGTTTTGAAAAGCACAGTCATAAAGAGATTTAGTAAACAAGCATCTGAACTTTATACTTTTCTATCTAAGGACAAATACTTTGTGTTCTGCAAATGCAAACTGCTGCATATATAAAAAAGAGAGAGAGAGAAAGCAAAAGAGCTTGAAGAAGAGGGTCAGTCCTCCAGCTCTTTGAAAGAGTGAAGATATGCTAGAGAGTTGAATAAATACTGCAAGGAGGAGCTCTCCTAGAAAATTATGCCAAAAATTGTGGGTGGTGGGTGTGTGAGAATTATAAACCAGACAGAAGAAAGAATGTACGTAGGTGAGCAAATGATGGAATTAAAGGGGTAAGTTTGAGCTGTGATCTGACAGTTCCTTGTGGAAGAGGAGGAAGAAGAAAGGTTGAAGGTGGAAGATTATGCCAAGAAGGGGTGAAGGCTGGAGAATATTTACCCAGTAAGAAATAAGGGTACCAGGGAGTGGCGGCATTGAGAATGGACAGCAAGGCCACTCTGGAGCATGCTCATCTGATTGGTTCATTAGTTCACTATCATCGCATTTACCATCTGCTCATTTCATTCTAGGGCAGGAGTCCTCAAACTATGGCCCCCGGGCCACATATGGGCCGCAGAGGACGTTTATCTGGCACGTTGGGTGTTTTTGCCGATACTGCCTGTCCTGCTTAGCAGCCGACTTGTCCTGGGGCCCCCAATGGTCTGAGGGACAGTGAACTGGCCCCCTGTTTAAAAAGTTTGAGGACCTCTGTTTTAGAGTTTCAAAGATTTCTAATAGCAATTCCACACATTTAAGAAGCTCAAACCTTACAGGGATATAACAGACAAATTACAATGTGATCAAGTTTCCAATGTGCTAAACGTCTAAAAACGACGCTATGAACCTACCTAGGAATTCAGGGCAGGCGTTGCAGAGGAGGGGACTTGTGGGTCGAGATCGCTAAAGGAAGCATGATAGATAACATACATTACAGGGCCTATTACAGATTCCTTATTGAGGACAGAAGCAAAGGATTGGAAAAACAAAAGGTGGGAAGGAAAAGCAGGTCACTTTTTAAACTCCGATGTCAAAAAAGCAGAGCATTTCCAGAAACAGACACAATCCAATATGATCAAAAGTACCAGAGACATCAAGAAGAATGCACCACTAGCCCATTAGATTTATCCACCAAATAGTCATTATAGGTCTGACATCTCTAAATTCAGGCACAATTGTAGACTGGACCACAAGAAGGGAAGAGGGCTTTGGGGAGGAACAGAGAAAGTGAGTACTGACTACTAATTTTAAAACTAGAAACAAAAAGAGAAATAAAATAACAGTGAAAACAAAAAGATGAAAGAGGTTTATTTATCTATCTCTATTTTGTCTTTCTTTGCGGACCCTGAAGGTTTGTTTTAAGGTAAATAATTGAAAATGTAAACAAAAAGAGATGGTCACCGGCAAAAGATAAGAGGAGAATGACAGAGATCAGAGAAGGAAAAGTAACTAGAACTGAAAGAGAAATGAAAAGATTGAAAAGATTACAAATACAAAGTAAACAGTTTAAAACACGTTGCGGAATTCTATGTCTGAGACGTGTGTTTAATGAAGGGGGAAGCACATTAGAAGTACCAGTAAAAGGATTCTATTCCAAGAACCCTATAGGTTCCGTATGTGACCTCAGACAAGTTAGCTGATCTTTGGTTGTTGTTTTTTAGACTCGAGGTCTGTACAATGGACGTAATGATAGTCACCCCTTACTAATTGAAAATTCTCGGTGATTTAAGGTGATAATTTATAAAAAAGAGCCTTAAGCTCCCTCAAAGACATATTATAAAAAGTAGTATGCCTCAGGCCACAACTATATAACTAGATCTGTCTCCCTTTCTGTTTTAGTAGGTTTCTTTTTTTTTTTTTTTTAAAGAAAGTATACTATTGTCCCAGTCATTCACAAGGCTTCTAAATAGAATTTCTAAAATCCATATAAAATGTCAAACCCAATTTTCCTAGTAATCCACTGTTTTTATTGTTCTAAATGCCAAGATGTCCGTACAATAGCATCCAAATTTGTCAAAAGCTATTTAAATCTAATCATTCCTAGAGCATGAATATTTCTCTACTCTATTATTTTGGAGTGGCATTTATTATCTATTTTTTGTCTCCAGTATGACACATCAGAGACTTCTGCTTGAGGACATGCTCTACTATGGGAACTACTCAGATGACTAGAAGTTATTAATATCTGAGGAGTTCCTATAATAGGGTGTGTTACAAATATAGTCAAAGGCGAACTCCAGACAGTATACAATTCCTGAAGCCCCAGACATACTTCCAACCTCCCTCCAGCTGATGGAGATGCTTTAGAGTTGACACTGCTTTACAATACACTGGTAGCTAGCATTCTTCAATCTTTAGGTAATTTTATTCACTAGAAATGTCAGGGTCACATGGCAAGTAGACAAAAAGTATTAACAGAGACGCCCTCTACCTGCCATGCTCTCTCTTCTCCTGTTGGTGTGCCGGGGGATGGTGGCTGCTTCCTACCTGCCCCTATTTCTTGGAAATGGTAGTGAGACCAAAGGGAGGGGAAGGGAGGGGATGACTGATTCAGCCCATCATTTCTAAATGAAGTTAATCTCAGAAACTTGAAAGGACAGATACAGTCAATAAAATTTCATCAAGTTGAAGGTAGTGGGGTGAACATAGTTAGCAAACACATTTGCATTTGATAGTTTTGCTTTCTGGAAAATATGAGTAGATATTATCATAACTGGCATGTTGATGAATTTGGGATCAAGAGACAGACTGTTCACTTAGGTAAGCAAAGGCATTAGAACGTATCTGGATTCGAGAAGGAAGACTTGTGTTCTAATGGTATTATGACAAAGGGCGAAACACTCATGAAGGAAAAATGGAGTGAGGATTTGATTCATTATCCTTTATATAAAGCTCCATCTCCATGATGGATAATGAAAGAGACCTCGATCTTGGTCGATAGCCTAATGGTTTACAGGTTGCCTAAAAAGTTCTCACAAGCCCTATTGCACTTAAACCAAACCAGCAGCAAAATCCTATCCTGCTTTCACCCAGAGGGTTCAAGGACAGGTAAATCCATTCATTTCAAATTCACTAGAGGACTGAAATGATTTTCTAAAAAGTACGTATTTTTAAGTTTCTACCAGAGATCTCCAACCTTTTGGCTTCTCTGCTCCACATGAGAAGAAGAGTTGTCTGGGGCAATACATTAAATACACAAACACTAACAAAAGCTGATAAGTAAAATCACAGGTCTGTGCACAATTCCTGGGATATTATGAGAAACAAAAGCATCCTCACATAATGTGCTCACAGCCCATGGGCCCTGGACCGGACACCACTGATAGACGATCAAAATGCACTACAAGAATAATCACTGCCTTATTTTTTATTTTATCCTATAGATTCATTTTAATATTTCTAATTTTATACTACCATATCACCATCATCCCTTTTGAAAGTTCTAATATAATAACATGTGTTCTTTATAATGGATACATTTAAGGGAGTTAGTTCTGAAATTAGTATGACATTAATATTAATATGCATTATTAATCTATTCTCTTTTCATAATACAACCATTGCTAAATATGTATAACACTTCCAGGTGTTACCTATAAAAAAAAAAAAAGAAAGAACTTCCATCAGAAAGTTCATATATAGTTTCCAAGAAAAACAATAGGGACCAGATGAATCTTCACAAATCAATGAGTAATAATAAAACCTTTCTATTTCCCTGTTCGCAATTGTTAGAATAATTCAAAGGTAACCATCTCACCATAAAAACATATGCTGTCCATGATCAGACATACTTAAAAATATTTGCTTTCATCTACAGTAGCAAAATTTTCTATGTTACAACATGCAGAATAAAAGTGATGTTTTCTTTTTTGATAGGGCCATGGAATCATGAATCATAAAATCGTGAATTTTAGGACTATCATACGACACACGACACTCCCAACACTAGAGAAAATACAGCACCAGGGGAAGAGCGCAGACACTTTCCCCTCGGAGTCCATTTTTTATCACCCAGTGACACTACTTTGTGGGAATTTTATTTGCAAGAAGATAGGACCCTAAGGGTGCCATCTTTTGAAAAGAACCTCAGGTTAAAGCACTTTCCATATTGAACCCTGCTCTGTGTCTTACAGACAACTTTACTGGGAACTTTAAATCTGCACCTTCCTTTTAGCCTCAGTAGTTTCTCCATAAATCGTCTCCTTATCTGGAGCTCCCATACAGCTGTCTCAGTCACATCAATTATGTCTGAATGGGCTGAAAAGGCTTTTTTATTTTTTCCAATTCCCTTAGTTATGTCCATCAAACAGCCTTCTAATGACTCACTTTGTCAGTCATAAAGCAGCGACACAGTCACGGAGCAGAACACTGCAGTGTCATAAAGAGTGCGGCATTTCATTTTTAAACAGGAGCTCTCTGAGACGGAGAGATCTTCCCTTACAAATGAACGAGAACGGATTAACCTGCAAACATCCTCAACCACTGTCAGTGGCTATTGGATAAACGTATCTAAGATCTCATAGTGCGTTAGTTGTATTATGTCTGGCAGAACCCTTGAACAAACTTTCATTGGGTCTTTAAACTTTGGCGGGGTCATCTTTGATTTGCTAACACCTCAAATTCTCTCCATACCTGAAAATGCCGTTCTTTCAAATCAATAGCAGATGAAAGGATATTGGAACAAAATATCATGTGACATTTGTATTAGTTCATGAAAACTCCCATATGGAAAAGCAGCTAGATGACTGTATTTACTTCTTTTGACTTGCATGCAATTACATTTTTGACATTATTTATAGCCAAATTTCAGAAATTAAGAATGCAGGTGATCCTCTGTATTAATAGTTCTTAGTCCAGTAGATCACAAACTAATTATTGTCCCAAATAATGAGGATCGCATTAACATGATAGCTATTATGTGCCAGAAAAGTGTCATTCACTGCACTTGTGTTGTGACTCTCTTCATGCCATCCCCATGTGCACCATATTAACAGTCTGATTTTGTAGAGGAAAAAAATATAAGAAATGTCAAGACTTGAACTACAACAAGAACTTCTCTGGCCAAAGAGAAAGGTGTTGGCCTTCGTTTTTGCTGTTGTCTTATTTCTCCCTAATAAAAAATGTCATGAAACATAATATACAAAGACTAACACTTTTAGTAAATGTAGGCAAACATTTGTTTCTGAAAACTTCTAAAACATAGATTATAGTCACTGATTGTGGAACTGCTATATGGTTAATACAATTGTGTGATCTATTTTTGGCTCTTTGGGGCTGGCTTTTTAAAAAGGGTTTGGCACACGTGTTCTCCAATGGGCCTGAAGGTAAATATTATAGGCTCTGTGGGCTGGTGTGAAATAGCTACTGGACATCCACAAATAAGAGGAGATAGCGTTAAATAATACTGCGTTTAGATTATTTTCATACTCAATGGGATATCAGTGTTTGTTTATGTTTTTAATATTTAAAAGCATGAGTAGTCTTATTTGGCTGACAGTTCCAAAACAAGCAGAGGGCCAGAGCTGGCCCACTGCCCCTCATTTGGCCACCCCTGCTAGAGTCTAGCACCAGGTGTACAAAGATTTCACAATAAATACCACTCAGTTATTCAAAGGACATTATCCAACTTGATGATTATCTGAATTCTTTGTTTCAAAAGCTTTTTACTAAGGCTTGATTTGTAGATCTACAACACACATTTATGTATTAACTGCACAAAAGTAAAAGGTAAAAAAAATTAATTTTTCTCCTTGTTATTATTGACTGTAGAAAGGAGATTGAGTGAGATGGAAACGCCTTTTCACCATTAAATGATTTGGAAGTTTCTTTGTTAGCCCATGAATAAATTGTGTTGTGTTTTCTCATGACCAAAAAGAAAAAATGCTATGAACATTTAATTTTTCTCTTGCCAGACCAAAGAAATGTTGCTATCCCACTTCTCCCTGCCAAAGAAAACAGGCAGTGCTGCTTTTTTTTTCTTCAGACATGATTTCCTTAAGTATAGATATTTTCATCTTTGAAAGAATTATTCCAAATAAATTATATTCCCATTAGTTTTCCCTGGTGAGTCAATGATGAAATACATTTAAACACTCCCGTAAGAAACTTATGTTGAATGTCTCTTATATACCACACTAAAAATGGTTGAAAGATAATTAAAATATCCATGTTATTTTATATTTTTCTGTATTTCTACAGTGTGTCTCTATAACAATCTTCAGCAGGTAAAGGATTGTTAGTCTCCTAATTTTACATTGAAGATTGGCACAGACGCAAAGAGATCACATGATTGGAGCAGGAGGAATTCCCCTAGTTTCTGATGGCCCTGGAACGCCTGCTACTCTTTAAAACACACTCTCTGAACATAATGAACATGGGAAAGGTGGGAATAGATACAGGTATGTTCTCATCTGTAAAATACAGCTCAATGGGCAGTCACTGGACTATTTGTATATTTAAGTGAGATATTATTTAACGTTATTTAAAAAGCATATCGCACCATGCCTTTCACTCAGTGGCTGTTACTACGAGCAGGAGATGGAAACCTTGGTATGGACTCGGGATGACAGTGTTCTCAGCACCTTCCTTCCAGGACCTCTGAGCGTTCCTGTCTTGCTTAGCAAAGCACTTTAAAATTACTAAAACACAGAGAGCAAAATGCCACCACGGTTTCCAGCAAATACATGTACCATATGTGTTTCTTAGCGTGTCAAATTGTTTTCCAGGTCACTACTGTGTAGGGGAAAAGATGCCTGGAATCTGAGATCAGCAAGTCCTGCAAACAAATCCTGATCCTGTCTCTATTCATTGTGTGATTTGGGGGAAAAAAAAGCTTCACTTGTCTGAGTTTCATTTACTGTAAGGTCAAGAAATATACTTGGAGAGTAATGACAACAGTAACACTTCTCATAAGTCTCAGAACGTGTGTATATAATCACCTAATGTAAAGATATAAAGCCTGGCACCATATTACAGCATTCACTAAATACTGCTAAATAATAAGCACTTATAATGGTTTAAAGTCTGACAGCCCCCTTGCCTATAGTCACCATATTTGTTTGTTTTATATGATAATAGGAAGGGCAGGAATTTGGATCCTTGCATTCACTATTATCAAGCGCTTTGATAGCAGTGTGGCTTTTCTCCAGCGGTTATTTCCCCCTTAAAGTTAAATTGAATCTTGGCTATGTGATATCCTGCAGAGCAGAGACGGTACTGCAAGCTCCAAGCTCCTCTTTCCCACATTTTTGTGTATCATGGCTGATTATTCTAAAGGATCCTTAGCCTAATTTCTGATCTCTGTATCCTCTCAACTATGTATCACCCTGGCCTTGGGCATTTTTGCATTTACTTTTTTCTCCATCACAGTTTTCAATCAATACCAACCATAGGGACCCTTTATAGAATCAGGAAGCCCATTTAACTCTTTCCTGAAGGACTTCGTACGCCCAGCATCCCTCAGCTTCATGCACAGCTGCTGAGAAGTCCACAGACAGATCACAGGCTTGCATCTCTCTCCCAGAATGCTTTTCTTTGCTTTGGGATATCCAACAATGTACAATATTCATTATTGCTGGGGCTGTAATCAACTCTATTTTTTAATTCCCTGGAATGCAAAATTCAAGCTGCGACATCACAGCACCTTTTAAATATATCAAATTATTGGAAAGTGTAGTTGCTACAATAGCAAGTATATCTCATTATTTCAACATTTATTGAGTCTTCAGTTGTATTAACAGTTTATACATTATGGTGGATTTTTCAACTAGATTGTAATTCCTCTCCAATAACATTTATCTATTATACCTCTGTTCCAATGACAGTGTCCTGAAAGTGTTTTATATATCTTTGTTATCTATTAAGATGTTTCTGGGTTTTTGGGTTGTTTGTATGTTTGTTTGTTTGTTTTTAGAAATAACTGAACTGGGCAATTCGGACCCTTGGATTCAAGTATTGGCTCTGGTATTAAGCAGGAAATGTGGGATGATAATTAATCTTTCAGCATCAATTTAAAATAAGGGAGTTATATGAGAGGATATTTACTGTACTTTCCAGAGCTTTAATTTTCTTAAATCATAAGAGGGTGACACTGTATAAGTATACGGTTGAGTCAGTGGATAAGCAGTTGAAATCAATTATTTCCAAGTTTTCTTTGTTTACTCATTAAGAAATGAGTACTGAATGGCTTTGAAAATAACGCCTGTTGGAAAGAATTTTCTCATCAAAGAAATGCATCTCCTACAAAAATATCAATGATCATCAAACATTTTAGTTAATTAACTTAATGAAAAGTTACAAAGATGTCAAAGTTTCTTCAAAGTTAACATCTATGTGGAAAAAAAGAGAGAGAGACATGTTTGTCTAAATCTTTCCTCCTTCTGAAACCATCACTTCCTTGAGTTCTTTTACTTAGCCAAGTAAAAATGTTGAGTTCTACTGGGTGTAAGAGGCTGTAGGATAGTGTTTACTTCTAAAGTGGGTAATTCTAATAGCAGAGGTTAGCAAGATTGGTGCAAAGTAAAATGATAAAAGCATACTGGACCGCACAATTAGATTTGATCCCCTAACTTCTTGGAGACATCATCCCTTGTAAATATGTTTATCCTACAGAGAGACAGAAAGACAGAATGAGTCCTAGTTAGGAAAAGAGAATATTGACAGACAACTGATGAGAAAAATACTATCTCCACAGTGAAACTCAATCAAACAAAGCCCTTGCTTTACACTTGCCACTGTGCTGAAAAATCTACAAATTCAGGCATTAAACTCAGTGGAGCTAAATGTAGATGAACCATTCAAAAGCGTTCACAGAATACCAAAAAAGGCTTCCTTATTTTTTCCCCTCGTTTTGCCACTGTGATAATCATCAGAAGCTCAGTTCACATGCCGCTCTGCTGCTCTGCGTGACTACCCTGCACACCCATGGAGGGCCAGACGCAGCTGAAGGAAGTCGATAAACCTACGAGGTAAATTATACACCTGGAGTGTCTGCAGCGGCTCAGGGGAGCAATGCTGGAGCACCAGGTGGAACTTCAGTGGGACTGGCCAGATTTGCAACTACTACAAATATTCAAAAGGAACAAATAAACCGCAAGGACAAATAATAAGCTTAAAAAAAGCTACCCCCTAAAATACACAGCAGCACAGACAGGGGCCTACAACACAAGCCTCAGAGTCATCCTCCCCTACAGAAATGAATGAAAGTGAAACACGGATTGTAGGAGACACTCAAACAGATGCCTCACCCCCTCCCTTTCCTGCCTTAGACATTTCATAGAGATTGCACCTGGTGAAATCTGTTTAGAAAACCACATACATTTAAAATCCGTGTGTTTTCATATTCTGTGGAATTAAGGTCTGTGTCCTTAAATAGCTTTCCTTGGACTAGATGTCTGACGGAAATCAAGACAGACAAATAAAGTCAGTCTCTGTCCTGTTACTAAAGCATTTAATTATCAAAGTGAATTTCAACCTGACTTTGAAGCCAGAACCTTCTATGTCACTAGTGAACCTATTTCCTCTGCCACCCCCCACCACTCACTTTACTCATCTACATTTTGGTACAAAGAAAAGCTACCCGTGAGCATAAGGAAAAATATAGTCAAGGCCTGGCATATGCTAATTTTATCCCTTAGTACAAATCAGACAACTCCAGGAAAAAAGAAATAGGTAAAACTAGGTGTGCTAAGCTGAAAAATGGACCCCAGCAGGTCCCACATTCCAACTTCTAGAAGCTGTGAATCAGGTTCCCACTCAGAGAGGAATCAATGCAGCCTGTGAAATGAAGTTTGCTAACCAACTAACCTTACAATGGAGGAATTAGGTTCTCTAGGTGGACCGCCTATAATCACAAATGTTCGTAAAAGTAGAAGGGATTAAAAGAAGGAGAGAGGTTGGATGTCACCATGAAGAAGGAGGGAAAAGCTACATACCCAGGAAGGAGAGTGGTCTCTAGAAGCTGGTCAAGGCAAAGCAGCAGATTCTCCCCAAGAACCTCCAGAATCAACATCTCCATGTCAACCCCGCAATTTTAGCACAGAGCCCCATTTGTGTTTCTGACATCAAGAATTGTGAGGTAACAAATTGGTATTGTTTTAAACCATTTTGTTCCCAGTAATTTGTTATAGGGAAAAGTGATAGGGTGAGCGGTGGAGCCTGGCTACGGTGGGGGGCAGAGACGTGAAGCTGTCGGTAGGCTCCACGTTTGTGAAAGGCGGTACGTTCATCCCTGAAACTTAAATTTGTTTCCATTTCTGGGTCCATCTGTAGGGTCCTGCAAGCCAGCATGTCAGTCAACAATTGTACCTTATAAAACACTCAAATGTACTGTGTTGTGTATTTAATGTTAAAGATGTTAATTTATATTCTACACCTAGTCAATTTCACATGTACCCTTGTATAAAGGTCTTAACACAATAACTAAGAAAATGCCATGAAGGCTATGTTAACCGGTTTGATGAAAATATTTCAAATTGTGTATAAAACCAGCACATTGTACCCCATGATTGCATTAATGCACACCAGCTATGATATAATAAAAAAGAAAGAAAAGAGAGAGAGAGAGAAAGAAAGAAAGCAGGAGGGAAAGAAAGAAAGAGAAAGAAAGGAAGGAAGGAAGGAAGGAAGGAAGGAAGGAAGGGAGAAAGAAAGAGAGAAAGAAAGAAGTTAGTTTAGTAACTATAAAGAATTAGGTGATACCGATTGCTTTGGTTATATTAAGTGCCTCTTCTAATTGTGTCCCATGCCCAGCAGCTGTGCCCATACTCTTTTAATATAGTAAAAACACTAAAAACATAAAACCAAAGCAAAAAAAACAAACAAACAAATAAATAAATAGACTAAGCCCCTAGAATACACTTGGGAGGTAAAACTGATTTAAATTCATATGCCATTTCTCCCTTATCAGATCACTAACATTGCATTTATCCATAAATCCATGGGCTTTCACATCCGAAAACCAGAATTTCTTTTCCTGACATCGACGATAAGTTGAACAAACTTGGGCCTCTTACTTACGTTTTCTGAGCCACAATTCATCTTTGAAAATATAAATAATAATCTCTCAATTTTATGGATGCAATGAAAATCCAATGAGATCTCTAAGGGTAAACCAGAATTTACACTGCAAATTATTCTATAAATAATAATGGTGAATTGAGCCCAGAATTGTATCTATCAGCCAAAGAATTTAGGGAGCTGTTATACGTACACATACACATACACATACACACGCACCCACAAATCCATGACTTTGGAAGAAATAAATTTCTTGCCATGTTTAAAAAAAAAAAAACAAAACTCATAACGAATGCCGTTATTTTCAGGAATGGCCTAATCTGCACTGGGGAGACTTACTGAGTCCTATTGGTGACCAGCTGGTGCCATATCTGTACATATTTCACTGGTTCATTTCCTCTTTCCTGCTCCTTGTTTTATACTTGTGAGAAAATTTAAAAAAAAATACACACACTTTAGGATTGTGTGCTCTTTGCATAGAAACTTGAGCTCTTTAGGAAAAAAAAAAAGGAGACCCATACATGAACTAACTAAATAATAAATGTTGGTTTTCCATGATGTGGAAAATGAGAAGATTCACAGCCTGATCGTAACACAGGCACTTAGAAGT
>NW_003852545.1:3851445-3853081 GCF_000181295.1 Otolemur garnettii
CAAGAAAACTCATCTTCCTAACGCAGCCTAACACTCGGGAGACCTATAGTGCCCCTCAGTTAGCAACTTGTCTTATACAACTGGTGAAGCTTTATTTTTCATTGCCATGTGATCAATGCCTATTGCCATTCCTGACTTTACTCCCACATAATCAAATGCTAGTTCTTCCTGTCAGCGTAGAAACTCCTAGGATATAATGTCTTCACTAGACAGCAATAGGAAGCATTTATAAAACTGTGCCTTTACCCCCCTCTTTCATTTTAGCATCTCCTATGCTATCTATAATTATTTTCACTTTCTCTTTATTCCAGAGATCCCATGTCATTCTACTGAAACATTGTATCAAACTATCTAGGAAAAATCACCTGTTCTCTTCCCTGTGACTTTGAAGCAATAATTTGTGAATATCCATGGTCATGATAAGAAGAGTATTAAAGAAAATAAAAAGCAATGACTTTTAGATGATGTGATGGTCCTCTGACATAACACTGTGTATTAACTCAATTAAAATCTTTGGAGCCCTATAGAAAACCTTTCATGAGTAATAGGAATTTCAAGAATTGCTCATCTGGTTTGGCACCTGCAGCTCAAGCAGCTAAGACACCAACCACATACACCAGAGCTGGCGGGTTTAAATCCAGCCTGGGCCTACCAAACAACAATGACAACCACAACAAAAAAATATCCAGGCATTGTGTTGGGTGCCTGTAGTCCCAACTTCTTGAGAGGCTGAGGCAAGAGAATTGCTTAAACCCAAGAGTTGGAGGTTGCTGTGAGCTGTGACGCCACAGCACTCTACCCAGGGCCACAGCTTGAGGCTCTGTCTCAAAAACAAACAAAAAAAATTGCTCATCTGAGGGTTGAGGGAACTTTGATAAAGAAGACTGAGGAAGGAGATTGAACTCCTGAACTCCCAAGTACTTCACTTATGCTGCCTTCAGCTGGAAATAGCTTTGAACTTGGAGTTGCTACATAAGCTTTCCCACTCAATAGCACTCAAAACCAATTCTTGGTTCCCTACTCTGCTCACACTGTGTCTTTGAGTTCCAACTTTATCTTTCATCTACTGTGGTGACCTGTTGGGCTCCTATGGCCCTGGTCTCGGTTAGTGCAGGAAGGAACCAGGTGAGAGGCGGATTAGAAGTACAAGCTTGTGGAAGGTGGGCTAGCCCTTACTTTCTGGGTAGTCCCGAGCAACCTCCGCACCAGCCTTTTATTGAAACAGAATGATACAGGTGAGGGGAGTAATTAACAATGACTAAGTGCTGAGGGCACAGGCTCCTTCTCCATATGGAGCTCCTGTGGACAAGTCGCCGGAGAGTCCACCCCTCAGCTGTAAATCATCTTGCTCAGAGGTCGTCTGTCTCTTGGCGTCCTCTACAATCCACTCTATGATATAAGGGAAGAAAATTCCTCTAAAAACTCAGTTTACTAATCTATAGCATGGAGGGAAATTTGGAGTACTTACATCAGAGTATAGCAAACAGATTTAAATCAGACAATCTAGCAAATCCCAGTCTTGGTGTGTATGGCAATTACATGGGAACCTGTTCACAGTCTACAAAACCAGCAAACAGGTGATTGTGATGGACACCAGAGTTTGAGAGTCGCTGATAGAAAACATGTAAAACACTGA
>NW_003852545.1:3853462-3864678 GCF_000181295.1 Otolemur garnettii
GCAGACTTGCTGCTGCTCCCCATTGGCTGAAAGGCTTAACTGACACCAGCGTCAGATGGTGTAGTTCATCCACCCGACACAGACCAGCTCAGATGCGGTCAGCCTTACAGATGGGAACCACACCTAGGATACCGCTTTGAGGAGATGGAGATAATAAAGACAGGAAATTAATGAACAAAAACAATAACAAGGGCTTCCAGATGCGCAAAATATATATGTCAAGAAAGTCATATGAAGACAATTCTGTCCTTTAAAATCTGGAATTCAATGACACTGCAATGGCTTCTCATTAGTAAAGTCCACTTAAGTCTACACCATGTGGCTGGGATAGAAAAATCTTAGAAGGTGCATTGCCCTGGACAGCCATTCTCCCAATCTGTACTGGGAAAGGCTACTTTTATGAGTAGAAAATAGGAACGTGTTAAACCAACTTGACTAAACTTCACTGTTTAGTGCACATTTATCTTAGGAAACATGGGAAAACTAAACTTCTCAATTTTCTCATTAGAGTTCAACTACAGCTAAAACTTTGGGGAAAAAGAAAGAAAAGTTTTCACTGTGTGCTGGACTTAACAGCAATAAAGCCGAGCGTTACAGGGCTGAGAGCTGATTGAACCAACCTTTAAGGACACCTTCCATTATTGCTGAGGAATGATATGGTTTGTACAAGTTGGCTAAAATTTGAAATGGGTTCTCAAATAAAATCAGCAGCAAATGTTCCACCATTGGAGGATGTCACTGCCAAAAAGTAAATACAACCCATTTTATTTGTCTAGAACATTTGCAGACATGTTTTTCTTTTTCTGAGGATATCAACATCTATGTGTGTTTTAATTAGCTCAGCACACTTGATTATATTTACTGTCTGTCTATCATGAAGAACAAAATTATTATTTCATATGGCTTCTGTTAAGGAATTTAGAAATTAGCACTATCATTCTTTAAAAGGTCTACAATCACAAGAAATATGTCGAAATAACATGCTAAACAAATACCTCTGCTTGATTTTAAGCAAAATATGATATTCATCAGTTATTTTATAATAATCGTTAAAGAAGATCAATACGTAGCATAAGAAATACTTTCTACCTGGAGTTTCCCTACAATAACCTTAAAAACCTTCCACAAACGCTTCGTCATAGATGTAGAAGATATTTGAAGTTATTGGTCAATTTGTTCATATTTAGTAGATTAACATATTGACTAAATACTGTTGAACAAGAGAAATAACAAATAAGTGCATGATTTTTAAGTCTCGTAGCTTCAAGGTGCTTTAAATATTTGGATTATCTCTGACACAGCAGTTTGTGGGGCAATTTAGTGGCTAGTGGCGTCAACAAAGGACTTCCAGGGGCACAAGAGACACAGGAAGTATGTTGCTGGTATTTCAAAAGCGTAGGACTGTCCAGGTATTTTGAAGAAGTAAAACTTCATTTAAAAATTCTTTATCAGATTTTCTACCTCTTAAAATTTTCTACACTATTAGTCTGAATGGCTGTGGTTTCACTGTACCTAATTGGTTAACTTACTGTTTAAATCACTCACTTATCTAAGACTGAAAAGAAAAAAAAATGATTTTTCTTCTAGGACTCAGGCTTGGCCTATATGTTCAAGTACAAGATCATTGATAAAAAGAGTATGTTGCTACTTTTGTCATTCACAGTGTATAAAACCCCAGGAAAACACACTTGCAGAATCACGACATTAACAGTTCAGCCCTGGAAGAGCAGCCCAACCAACAAAAACTACTAATCTACATTAAAATAAATTTCAAAGTTTCAATGAACATTTAATATTTTGTTCTGTTTCGAATTTCATGGTAAGAATTTAGTGCTAACTAAATTGTAAATTAAATGATCTCTAGACATACCAAATTTATAGTCCAAAATACTAATTTTAATTTAATTGGATTTAGCCAGAAATTGTCTATGATAAAATAAAGGAAGACAAATAATGCCCTTAGAATATGTAGTTATATCACCAAGTTCAGCAAGTAACTATCCCCTGCAATGAGCACCTCAGGGTTTATGTAGTGAAAATCGAGCTTGTGTATAAGATTGGATGGGACTCTTTAAATCCGTTTGACTTTGAACTTGGATGCTATGTGAAGGATGTTGGGTACATTAGATAAAGTGGAAAAGTGATGCATCAATAGAGTTTTGAATTATTGATATGTTTACTGGACAAAGTAGACATCTTCACTCCCCACATTGATTGTTTGGATTCCCTGGTCATATAGACTCAAGTAAGGTCACGTCTACCAAGAGCAGGCCAGAGGCACCCGGCCAGGGCAAGGCCAGTCCTTCTCACAACTGGCTTCAGTGTTTCTGCATCATTTACAGGGCAGAGAAGGAGATGTTCCATGCCCTGTGACACTCTGCAAGGTGGTAAAGAAAAACATAATCTGCTTAAACATTTACCACTGGTTAGCTGGGAAAAGAACTTCTGCTCTGCTTCCCCTGCTGGAGAAAACTAAATAGAAAATAACATTCAGGATGGGAGAAAAGGCTGAGGCAATGGTGAGACAGACACAAGTGCAAAATCCAGCTATACTCCACCCTACCTCATCAAAACAACAGCCTACATACCCACCAACCCAGGACCGGATTAACAAGCTGGGGTATACCTATGCCACAGAATACTACTCAGCCATTAAAAAGGATGGAGACTTTACATCTTTTGTATTAACCTGGATAGAAGTGGAACACATTATTCTTAGTAAAGCATCACAAGAATGGAGAAGCAAGAATCCTATGTACTCAATTCTGATATGAGGACAATTAATGACCTAGCACATGGTGAGAGGTGGGGGAAGGGGAGAGCAAAGAGAGGGAAGGAGGGGTGGGGGGGGTCCCTGTGCGTGACACACCTTTTGGGGGAGGGACTTTACCTAACAAATGCCATCAGTGTAACCTGGTTCTTTTTACCCTCAATGAATCCCCAACAATGAAAAAAAAAAGATACTTTGTATGTTCCTATAGCTAAACTGCTCAGAAGCTCTCCATTAAGCTAACTTTTCAAATGTTAACTTCCATTTTCTTGTTATATTACCCGGAGATACTTAAAGGATACTTGGTCCTAGAGTTCAGATCACATGTGACTTGCCTTCCTGACCAAATTGGATGGTTCTCCAGAGCACATTCTGTCCCCCTCTGCATTCTCCACTACTATTGGCTCAAAGTTGCTACTCATTATTTTTGCTGAAATTGTCATGTTTATACTGAAAATATAACTGTTTAAATTTTTTAAAAAAAGATATGATTTAAAATTATGCAAAGAAAGGATATATATCAAACTTGGTATAAGAAGATAAAACTGATGCATGACATCCTATAATATAAATAAGATAATATACTAAAATAAGCATAATTTATTTAGCACCTAAACATTTGCTAAATAATGTGCTAGAGGTTTTACATATGTTGCTATTTTCCCACAAGAACCATCTGGCATCTGAATTATTCCTTTAGTTCTAGAGAATATTAATCTGAGTGGCAGAAAGGTGAACAAAACTTCTAACAATCAGAGAAGGGGCAGAGAGACACAGTATAAATCCAAGTTCTAGATCTTTCTGCTCTTGGATCAGCTTTTGCATCTCAAGGTAGTCAGACAGTCACACAAAGACGTCTGGATTTGTTCATTAATACTGCTTGTGACCAATGCTTATATTTCAAAGATTATTTACCTGGATTAAACTATGATGTTATGACCTCAAAATACAGACCCTTTTTTTCCAGTTTTTGGCCTAGGCTGGGTTTGAACCCACCACCTCCGGTATATGGGGCTGGCACCCTACTCCTTGAGCCACGGGTGCCCCTGACCCTTCTTCTTCCAAAGGCGACTGTTCTCTGCACCGTGGCTCCACTCTAATCAATTGAGCTTCTCTGGAAGGCTCTACACGCAGGGAGATGGATAAATATCACTCACGAGTGTGCCCTTTGCCCAGACAGTGAGAATATTTCTAACAACTTGCTACCTAAGAGCACTTTGAAGGTAGAGGAGTTGTTCTTTGGGGTGTGTGTTTGGTCTACTGTCTGGCTTAAGGCTTCCAAAGCTTGCTCCAACATACTAGAGAGTAAGAACATCTGAGGAATTGGAGGCCCCACACTTTCACTAGAGATGAATCTTTAGAACACAAGCCTCATTTTCCTACAGACATAATTTCTTAAGAACAAAAATTAAATAGCCCATGCCATTAACAGTTTGTTATCAGAAAATCTGAGTCATATTGAAAGGTTCAATATCCATTTCTCCCAGTGATCACTTACGTACCTGTGTGGTACCTGGCTCTGTCATCTAGAGAAGGGTGAATGCTTTGGCAATCAGTGGCCTCCCGGTACCATCTTTAGGACACAAATGCTTAGGAGAAAGAGCTAAAATTTATCACTCCTTAGACACTTAATTTAGCATATTCAATGGTGGTGATACCTGTGTTTAAGGAGCAGAGTCAATTTTTTTATAGGGAAGGGGGTTTTGGGTCCTTCCATGAAAAGTAATATATTAACAATAAGTGAAATAAATAGCATATTTTATTGTAATTAAAATTCACTCTTGGTTTTATCCATAAATGGGATAACACTCTCTGGAAACAGGGCTACAGGTTTCTTTGCCAGATATGAAATATTCAACTAAACGAGCCACATTGCTAGGAGATTAAACATTCCAGACAGTGTGCAACAGTTCCCACTTCTGCAGGACTACTGGCTTGCATACCTGCAAGACTGAGTCTGTGCTACGTGGCTGACTTTACATTCCAGAGTGGAAATAGCCACACACAAGTGAGTTCAGAAATAAGAGGACAGACATTACTATCTCCACAGTAGCACACTGAGTATGAATAACAGTATTTGGTGATATTTTGAAATTTAATTGTAATCCAAGAAAAATTTCATTTTTTATATCTATATATATGTTTCTTTCCTTCTCAGGAGAGAGAAATGCCAGTATTTTGGAAAGTACAAATAAATCTCTCTCTTACATTACCACAAACCCAGAAAACCAATGACAATAGTAGTCTGGAAAATTTAAGATTACTGAAAATACTATCTTATTCTTAATGTTTCAACAAAGGTATTGTCTGTTTCCTTTGTCATGAAAAACAAGGTAATTGGTTTTTGATGCTTCCAATATTGAGGTTAGATAGTATGTGACAGAGAATATCAAGCATAATGAAATTTCATTTTTTTTTTTTTTTTAGAGACAGAGTCTTACTTTTTCACCCCCGGTAGAGTGCTGTAGTGTCACAGCTCACAGCAACCTCCAGCTCTTGGGCTCAGGTGATTCTCTGCCTCAGCCTCCCGAGTAGCTGGGACTACAGGCACCCACCACAATGCCCGGCTAAAGAAAATTTCTTATGAAAAACATATTAAATGTGTTCAGATAAACGACTCTACACCACCACTCTAACCTCCAAACGTGACAGTCCTACTCCAATGTGTAGGCAGACTTCACGTAGAGGCAGCTGCTGGGTGGCCTGGAGTGACTAGTTGTGGAAAGAAATGTGACCTATGTAACAGTGGTAAAAGGAAGAACAGGCAAACAAGAAGTTTGGAAAGGGATGGGAGGGCTCAGACCATAATAATTAATTGAAAACTATCGAGGGTCGTAGCCCATGGAAGGATTCATCAGATTCATTTCCTCCAACTGGGAGAAAGAAGATACAGCAATGTAGATGCCTCTCTATTGTTTCATTCCCTAACAAAAGCTAAAATCGTAAGGCCCTCACCAGCTGAACAAATTGCCTTTTGTCCAAATGGTCCCCCCAAAACCTTACAGCTGAGTTTCTGGCCGCGGAGAGATGGGAGCTCAGACATGCCCCCTTCTGAATACTAACATTTAAACAGTCACCGTAAGACTGACAAAACAGACTCTTTGTGGCAACAGGATCCTAAATTACAAGCAAGACCAAAGACCATGCAAAGTGAGGTTTAAGTGAGACCCAAACCCTGAAGTCTCATTAGGTGGATGTATTTTATTAACCCGGTATAATGTGGCGCACTCTCCAACCTGGCTCAGGAAGAGCATCACGTGACAGGTAGCAGCCTCCCTCTACCTTAACCCAAGCATTCCTTTCTACTGACTCCAGTCTTTAAACAAAGCTTTCTCTCTTTAGCCAGTCACAAACCAAACAATCTCTGATTCCACCGATGACTTGGAAGCTCCCTGCTTCAAGATGTGTTTGGGGCAGAACCCATGTATCACTTTCGTGTACTGATTTATGGGGTTACCTATAATTCCTGCCTCCCTAATACGTATCACACCAAACTGTCACCCAACCGTCTTGAGACCATTACTCAAGTCTTCTTGCGTTGATGGATCCCTAAGCTATGGCCACCGTATTAGGTTCAGAACACACCTTAACCTTATTGTAGAATTTGGTGTTGTTGTTGTTGTTAATACCTACGGGTATTACATTGAGTATCAAAAAAAAAAAAAAAAGAAAATGTATAATAACAAATTAAGATGCAATTATTCATCTTACAAAAGTCTTCATTTACCAACAATGCACTATTTAAATTCATTA
This sequence comes from Otolemur garnettii, assembly GCF_000181295.1. Classification (NCBI taxonomy): domain Eukaryota; kingdom Metazoa; phylum Chordata; class Mammalia; order Primates; family Galagidae; genus Otolemur; species Otolemur garnettii. The sequence continues at coordinate 3,859,986 of NW_003852545.1, forward strand.
AAACAAAGGTACCTGGTGGATGAAGCGTGTGTCATTTTTCACGAATCTGCCCGGTACAATATCCTGCATAAAAAACGGTCCACTTTAAAATTCTGTTTGAGTGCCCATTTTTCTCTGTTAGCGTTGATTCTTTTTCTAATTAGTGTGAAATATTTCAATAAGTTTTAATACCTTCTCAATTAATTTGGGAATAACTGGATATGAAGTAATTCTAACTTTTCTTCCTTTTTCATTTATGCCATATCGATATGCACTTGAGAGAGGCTATCTTTCCACAAAGGCTATTTTACAAACAACAGATAATTCCTATTGATTTTCTTCCATACAGAACATTCTTTTGAAAAGAAGCTACATTATTTCTAAGAGTATATTTAAAGCTTTATATTTTCCTAGTGTAACAAATGATATCAGTAATGCTTTCATGACACCCAAGTGAAATCACTACTATAACTAATGTAGTAAATGTGTCCTTTTAATTATTGTAGGAACCCAGTTATGTAGCGGCCTTTTTCTTATTAAGCATGATCCAGCAGCATGAAAATAAGAGTTTCTTCAAAGTTAGAGATAAACTTTTTAGCCACATAAAAAGTGATTAACATATTTAATGTTTATACTTTTTTGACAGACTATCTCTCTTTATCCCATTTATTCTGTGTGAAATTTACTTCAGTTCCTGAAAATTCCTGGAAATATTTTCCCTTTACCAAATTAGCTGAATGTCTCAGAGGTCATGTACGCACAAGAAGACAACACTCCCCCCTTGTTTTCTGGGGACATTTATACACTGAACACCCTGAGAGTATAACTTAACTATTAATGGAAAAAACAGGTGCCTGAAAATTGAACAGGAAAGAAAAAAAAAAAAAAAACACCCCTGAGATCACCTGGTTGGTTGCAACATGTAATTAATTAGGAGTTTTCTATTAATCAATAAATGACCTTTGGTCATTTCCCATCCCTTCCCTAATGGAGCTTTGAGCTGCTGGTATTCTTTTATCTAGTTCAAGGAGAAAATATAGTAGATTTGTGTCAGACATAATGGTAAGTTCACTCAAAGGGTAATCACTTCCCCATTAGGGGAAAGAGAAACTCTTTCATGATAACAAGATCTTAACCAGTCATTCACGTCATCTATTGTAACCTTGTATTCTAATTACATAAATCGTCCCACATATTTCTATGTAGTGAACGACTCTCTGGGTTCAGTGAAAACCAGGCTTAAATTGTTTTGCCCACAACAATGCATCTTAAAAATAAATCAAAAGACTGAAATTACAGCACGAGTGGGCACATCTGCCCAACGAAAAGTAAAACTACACACATATACACACAATTAAGTTTGAAAACTTATCCTAGAAAAAGCCCTTTGAAGGGTGGACTGGGCCCTGGTGTCTGTGCATAATTTCCCAGGGGAAGTGCCTTGAAGGTAACTGTCGTGATATTCAGCAAGGAGTTAGGAAGCACTTTTTCTAGGATGAGCTCACCTACTTAGGGGCCTCACCTCTTAGGAAGCAACAATTTGGAGGACTCCAAGAGTTCCATTTTTCCACCATCCATGAAGCTTCTCCTTAGAGTCTACCCTTCAACTTGAGGAAATCTCTGATCTTGTTGCTTGATCATGTTTAATAGGAGAAAGATCCCCACATAACTGGCTTGCTATAATAATTTAAAAGGACACATTTACTACCTTACAGATATCAGTTATTTCACTCAGATATCACTAAAGCATTACTGACATCTTTTTTTTTACACTAGGTAAATATGAAGTTTTAAATATATTCTTAGATATAATGTGGTTTCTTTTTAAATGAGTGGTGGGCGTAGAGCACTGCTTCATAAATACCTTAACTATTCAGTTTTTCTTGGAAAAACTGAATCCAACTATCAGATTATTGATTCCTTTTCCCTTCAATCTTAAACACTGTAAGAATAAACTAGGACCTGAACTCTATTTGTGTGCATTAAAATAAATAAACTCTTTGAAAATATTCAGAACTTATCATTCACTTAGGTTTAAATATTTAAAACATTTTATTTTCAGCAGTTTATATTGACTGCACAAGGATCAAGAAAAGGAACAGATGATGAAATCTAATGTAATTCCATATTTTAGAAGACTTATAAAGTGCATTATAAGTGATGTGCTAGTTTACAATATTTATGTGAAGTATATAATAAAAATAAAGTATATTAAATGTGTAGGGTATTTTTTCCATCACTTCGACTTCAGAATCCGACACACTCAGCATACAAATTATAACTTTGACAGTGATTTTCTTATTCTATGTTTTAAAAGAGAGACCTATAAATACTTGTCAATGAAACATTTTACAACATACTTTCTATTTCTGAAGTCTGCAAATAACATCTCCTTAGTTTATAATTTAATTTTTTGGTGGAGGAGGACAGAGTCTTACTCTTTTGCCTGGGGAAAATCACAATGGTACCACCAAACTTCTGGCTACAGCTTCTAGGCTCATACATGATAAAAATAATCATCGACTGTTCTATCTCCTTTAATCTGTCAGTATTCTATCTCTATTTTGCCTTGAAGCTTATTTGCTGCGAAGCACCAAGTTGTTTTGTTTGGTCTATTGCATTATCTCCCAGTCTGAATTTTTCTGATTACATTCTTGTGGTCAAGTTCAACATGTTCCTCTCTGCTGTGGATATACAGGCTTATCAGATTCTGGGTTTATGTGTATACATTATTTGTATTTGCTCCTGATAAGACTACTTCATAAAACGTGCCCACAGCATTGTCAGCCTCTGGATTTTAAAATCATGGTGGATACATTATATAAATGCATTCAGAAAAGAAAAGACTCATTCTTTCTTTTATTATGAAAATCTGATGAATGTGATGTGAATGCAAAACTCATAAATTTCATGGAGTATAAATTATTTTGTCTAAACATTCGGGCATATGACTCTTCACACGCAAGACTGAATTTGCATGCCTCTGCAGTTTACACCATCCCTAAAGTATTGAAAATAAAATTATCAAACTTATCATAGACAAAATTATAATCACATTGGTTTGCATGTTATAGACAAAAAAAGTTCTAGAAAATAGAGGGAATGCATCTTTTATAGATTCTAGAAATACCATGGCAAAACATTATAGTCTGTACATAATAAATCTATGCCTGCCTTTTGCCATAGACCTGAATTCTATCCAGCACTTGACGATGTGGCCCACACTATTAGATACAGTACAATGACAATTTATTGAGAGCCTACTGTATCTGAGTGTTCTGAAGTCTTAGGATAGAAAGATGGACTTCAGAAGTAGGCAACATAATACACAAGAGATATCCACACCGAGATGATTTCTGCGTCAGGCTTATTAGGGTATAAGTATCCTTGTAGCAATCCCAAGTCTAAGAATTCAAGTTGAAAGAAAACAATGGTTATTTCTGAAAATCCAATATCTTCGTCATCAATGGGGGATTATTAGTTAGTCACAGTTACCTCGGCATATTACTCCTTTATTTGCCAAGAATAAGATTGTCCCTAATCGTAACTCTTAAATCAGACACACAGATAATACCTTAAAAAAGATACAAGTTTTCTTGAAAGAGATTGAGCAAATAATAACTAGCACTTTTTCTTGCTTAATTATGTGCGATGTGCTAATGTGTTTTGCACTTAATAACTTATTTAATTCACTCAATGTACATACCATTAATAGAAAATACCAAATATGAGGAAACAATTTCAGTGACTTCTCTGATGTCTTTCCCTTGTAAGTGGCAGAGACAGGTGTGAGGCAATGTGGCTGGAAAGTCTGAGTTTTAACCACTATGGTAATTTCCCTCTTTAACTAAATGTGAAGGACAAAGGAAAAGCAGCTAACAGTGTTCTCCGGGCTCGGCTTAGAGTCTGTCCCCATGACCTTGTGCAAAGCGCTTCATACTTTCTTTCTTCCATTTATAAAAGTAGCAACGTGAAAAGCCCCTACCCCACATAGATGGCGTCAGAATTCACAGAAATCGTGTCTATGATGCTTGGCAAATAGTAAGTTGCACAAAAATGTCAGCTATTATTTTTATCTTCATGTTCCCAAAACATAGGTCATGGTATTTAAAGCTTGTTTTGAACGAAGGAAGCTACTATATCTAAAATAGAATACTAAAATTAATAGAAATTTAGGTAGTTAAGAAAACATATTTCTCCTCTTGCCTACCACAAGAAGTAAAAGTTATAAAAAGAAAGAGAAAAATGGTTAAAAAAAAACCCAACTTGTCAATAAACATTGGTGACTCTGGTAGTTACTTCCCTTTAATGCCACAAGAAGTATTTACACATATCACCGTCAAGAAAACTGAGTCATGTTTGTAATTAAAAATGACACTTGATAAATTTCAAAAGGAAGAGGATTTGGAACTAACCCTCCCTAACACACAGCTCCTAATTTCCCACCACATCGATGTTTTATATTCTACAAGTTAAAATAATTCAGAAAGTCATGATATCATCTTGGTAGATTATAATCAAACTTCTAAAACATGGACAAGAGAAGAGACAAACGACCAGTGTCCATGACATAAAGTAAAAGGAAACTCTATTGGATGAAAGAGCCACAGTGTACGTGTCTCTGGGTATTCACAGGTCAACGGGGTTGCAATGGAAATTGTATCTCTCAATGTCTGGAGCCGTGGAAAGTGCTAGAAACATGTGGCATTTCTCA
>NW_003852545.1:3864788-3873050 GCF_000181295.1 Otolemur garnettii
AGTCTCCTGCCTCAGCCTCCCGAGTAGCTGGGACCACAAGCGCCTGCCACAATGCCTGGCTATTTTTTGGTTGCAGTCTTCATTGTTGTTTGGTGAGCTCGGGCTGGGGATTTGAACCCACCACCTTAGATGTATGTGGCTGGCACCTTAGCCACTTGAGCCACAGGCCCCGAGCCAACAAACATGCAGTGATGGCCCAAACCAGTGAAGTCTTGATCCAATAATCACTTGAACGTATACATATTCTGAAAATATTTTGAGGAAAACAAAAGAAAAACATAGACACAGGTGAAGTGGCACACAGCTTTCCACTCTTTCTCCCATTCCCAAGAAGTCCTGGGAGAACCTGGCTTGAGGATGGTTGTATTATCACTAATGAGCTCAGGGGGTTGACACATCAATTAAATTTCATGTTCCTTGGTTTTCTCCCTCTGTAAAGGAGAAGATAACAATTCCTTCCCTCAAATTACCTCTGTGGGACTCTGAGCCCTTTTAGGAGAAAGTCAGTGCAGTGATTTAGAGAAATAGTACAGGGAGAGGGTAAGCCCATAGATGCGTGTGTGCGTGCGTGTGTGCATGCATGTGTGCGTGCGTGCGTGTGTGCATGCATGCGTGCGTGCGTGTGTGCATGCATGTGTGTGTGTGCGTGTGTGCGTATGCGTGTGTGCGAGCGTGTGTGCATGCATGTGTGCGTGTGTGTGCATATGTGCGTGCATGCGTGTGTGCATGCATGTGTGTGTGTGCGTGTGTGTGTGTGCATGTGTGCGAGCATGTGCGTGCACACACGTAGTTCAGAATATGTGTAGATTTCAGTAATTGGATGTACACGCACACACTTGATGGAAGGGATTCAATGCCCACAAAAGCAGTGGCAGAGTGTCAGATTACAAAGCAAAATCTGTATCACAGAGCTCCTTGAGACTAAGCGACATCCTTCATAACACAGCTGGGTGTGTGGACAGTTAAGAATCTCCCGTGACAAATTGGAAAATATGAACAGTTGAGAAATGAAGGCGTCACCGTAGATATATAAAGCTACCCGGACGCTCGCTAAGAAGCACCGCCTACTAACGTCTGGCGTGGGGTCAATCCCAGTAACTGCAGCTATTGGTAAGACACTGACTTCCTTAAGCCAAAGTTTTACTTCCTTTTTATCTTCTTTCAGCTCTTCAAAGAGGAAGGCGTGCAATGAAAGATGTATTTCCCCACACAACTAAAGCTCAGAGATGGTAGGATCACCAAGTGCATATTTTATTTACTTTACCAACTGGTACGAAGAAAAGACGTTTTCATCTAACATCCACGGAAGCCCTACAAAACACTCTCCGTAGCCCCGATCACAGTCGTGGCATCAGAAGGAGACTCCCGCCCCACCTGGTCATTGTTAAGGCTGAGCTTCTGCTTCCTGGCCAGCTACCTGACCAGTGTGAAGCAAGTATTGTAACTATTACTGTATAGATGACCCACATTTATATATAAGCTTTGTTAAAGTAAATGTAAATAAGTAAATGGAAAAATGGATTTGGGAAAAGGCACAAAACCCCAATCCCATCCACTGAAGGATTATTGCTGAAGAATTAGTTTCAAACAACACTGCTAAAAACATGTGAACCGGGAACCTGAAAGCCACATAAATGAAGATTCAATTTGGCCACTTCCAACTTAAGTATTGAGAGCAGCAGATGGTATGACTTATTGAAAGCACTTTTCAATTTTCTGGGCAAAGTAATTTCTTAAATGAAAAGGCTCCTTCAGGCACGGAGAAACTGCGTCCCAAAGCTGTTCAGAGACCTAACTGCAGGCACAAATCTAGAAATGGGGGGAGAGCAGAAGCAGAACTCAGCGCAGTGGCCTCCTAATTTGTGCGAGAGCCGACACCAATTCCTTGATGGTCACTAGTGGTTGGCAATGTGTGTGCTTGTTTTTATGCCTGTGTCTTTAGATGTGAGTAGTTGTCCTTTTCTCTTGCCAGGATCCCCCATTCTTCTTGTGGTAACAGAACCTATAGTTTCCCAAAAAAAGTCACCCTCTTCCTATCACCCTCCCTCTGGTGATACTGCGCTGGACCCCTCCAACAGCCTCAGGTGCCATAATAGGACCTAGATCTGATTAATCTTTTTTTCTCCATGTACCTTGCCAGAATGATTGATCAAAATTCAAAAAATATTCTAATAGCCCATCCCTGACCCTAGTCAACAAACTTGATTCATGATGGAAGGTGTCCTGAGTTCGTTCAATTAAAACTAATCTACTACTAAAAATAGGAAAAAAAAATAGCCAGGTGTAGTGGCAGGGCTCCTGTAGTCCCAGCTACACTGGAGAATCAGGCAGGGGATTGCTTGAACCCAGGAGGATCGTCTGAACCCAGGAATTTGGGGTTGCTGTGGGCTATGCTGATGCCATGGCACTCTAGCTTGGGCAATAGAGTAAGACCTGTCTGAATACAAAACAAAACAAACAAAAATGAATCTGATGGTCTTGAAATTGAGTTGATAAAGACAAATGTGGAAGATGGACGTTTAGTCTACCACAAAGGACATCAAAGAAAACAGACGAAGTGACCAAACCTTGGCTGCCCAGGTCCAGCCGTACCTATGAGAAGTCTGTTCCTTTTGAGTGTGACAGTCAGCTCCACTTCATGCGTGTTTTACATGAGTTCATTCCTCCTCGTTCTGATCTTTGCCACTCTATATTACTACTGGTTACCCAAATAGGAAATAATTTACTTGCATTTTTGCCAAAAAGAAGTATTTAACCTTTCTGAAGTTTCACAGAAGCCAAAGGAATAACTAGGACAGCAAGAAAAAAAAAAATGGAAATAAACTGCCAGGTAGATGCAGCCATTGTTTCTGTGTTAGTTTTGTTTGGTTTGGTTCAAGTTGTATGACAAAAAGCAGATGATGCCTCGGTGCATAAACAGCCGTATTAGAAATTCAATGCAGAGGTGTTTATACGGAGCTGTGCTAATACTAATGTCCCCGTTTCTCACTGAATCACAACTCCGATAGCTCCGTGCCCCGTAACAGTTACACAGACTCTGCATACTGCTTTAAAACTGTGCAGGGGAGATTTGCTTATTTAGACTAATTCAATTAAGCTGTTTACATGAAAAGTCGTTTCGCATGCAGACTTTCTGTAGAAAAGTGGAGTCAATTTTTTTCTCTTGTGTTTTCTCTCTACCATGAATGATGACCGCTTACCCTTTAGAGACCCCTGAAGGGAACAACAGGTGCAGCGTTTTTCATCTGACGTTTTTACCCTGGTTAAACCTTATGAATTTCTTCAACTATTCTCAGGTATCCCATTTTGGCAACAAGTTAAAATTTATTCTAGGCCATGAAATACCTTAAGGGCATTCCATTAAACATTCCAGGAGTCAATCTAGTATATTGATTAGGAGTGGGGATTTCATACATTAGGTCCTGAAATGGAAATTATGAGCAGGGTTTAGGGAATCTGTTATTCACTGAAGTTGTATGTAAAATACTTCAGAAACATATGTCTGTGTATTCTCCCTCCCCCGAGGGAAAGATTTCTGACTTGCCTCAAATTCTCAAAAAGGTCTATCATCCAAAAACTGCGATTAGATAGTCGTGAGCATAGGGACTTTGTTCTTTACTGAGAAAATCAAGGAAAAAGGGATGGTACTGTGTTCTTCAGAATTTCAATTTTCTGCTTATCTAATCAACCAAGCTTCAGTGTGATGTCAGTATTTGCAGGTGGGAAGGTTATGAATATGTAAAATCACCCATGAAATAATCTGTTCAGTATTGCATATCTTCATGGAAATTGCTCTCTCCTTAGGGGTCAGGGGCCCTGCCAAGAGGCGTAATCCAAATGAACATTAAATGCAAGAGACAAATGTCTGTGATGTCACAATTAGGCTTAGTACAGACAAACCTGAACCTGAAAGGCCACTATATAAACTTTTGAAGATATTTTCACATAAATGGTAAACTCTAAGAACTTAGGAGGGAAATTTTACAAAAGTACACTAATGGGATTCATGCCATCATAATTCTAAAGTTTAAAATCATCTTACATAAAAATTTCCGCTTAATCCACATGGAGTCATCTTAATACAAGGAAAAAATTACTATTGGTGTTCTCCTGTTTAGAAGCCAGAGTCAGATCATTGTTTCAAATCATTGACTGAAAGAAAAAAATGAAAGAACAAAGAAAGGAGGGAAGAAAGGAAGGAGAGAAGAAAGAGGGCGAGAGGAAGGGATGGAGGCAGGAAAAATTGGATTTTTGTATATAACCGAATCATTGCAGGGAAACGCCCAACTTCCTCTAAGTTCAGTGGCTTTAATTTTGCCCCATTTGCTAATTTCTTGTTATATGTAATATATATTTCTACTGAATACTGTTAAAGGATATACTTCAAAAAAATTTTTTTTGCATTTCTGTCTATATTAGTTAGTGGACTAGTGGCTAGTTTGCTGCAACAAAGATTACAAACAGTAAAAACAAAACATGGTGGTTTAAAGCAGTCAAAATGTATTTCTTTTATATCTAAGTCTAGCAGTGAGCGATCTAAGCTGGCAGCACTGCTCTGCTTCAGATGGTCATTTTGGACGCCCAGGTCCCTCTCCCCTGTACCATACTCTCCAAAAGCTCAGTTTTGGCAGGGTCTGCTGGCTGCCCTTCCGTCTCCATTCTACTGCTCCCCACAGGAGTCCCACGGCAGCCCAGAAAGACTGCATTTCCCCTTTTCTCACAGGTAGATAAAGCCACTTGTCTAATTTCCAGGTAATAGCATGTGCACAGAAGGACATGTGAGAAATGGATCGTGCTCCTAACAGTCCAGAAGACGACTCCCTGTCCTGTACTCTTTCCACCGGCTGAAAGGCAGACATCACAACTCCCCACGGGTGGCCAAGCATCAAGACAGATGGAGCCCACACCTACCATCACAGGGCCAAGCCACGGCCCCAGCATGTGAGTTTCTATGTGAGCGAGAAACCACATTCCACCTTTGAGTCAGCCAGTGTTGTGCTGGGTCTGCGTGACACAGCTGACTCTGTGTCCTACCCGTTGTGCTAACGTGATATTTACACATCTTCCTGCCGCTCTTCTCTTCTTCTATAAACACATCTCTAAGCTTCTCCCACGCCATTTTCTTCCTATGGGATTTGTTTTGCTATATGAAAAATAAAACTAGGAAGCATAGAAATTTAGAGTCCTCCTGAACAACAACAACAACAAACAAATAATGATCTCCAAAACGTGTACGTACATAACCAGCCACATGACCCTATCCATAAGAATTAGCAGGGACACCTTTCCATCTTCATCTCCTAACTGCAATGTAAAGTGTCCAAGAGCAGAAAATTTTGCCTAGAGCTGTAGGTACGAACATTTCCACCAAATACCATGTAGCAACCAGCGTAAAAATAATAAGAATGAAAAACAGATTATGTCCAAGGACAGAAAATTTTGCCTAGAGCTGAAGGTACGAAAATTTTCCACCAAATACCATGTAGCAACCAGCATAAAAATAAGAAGGAAAAACAGAGTATGAAAAAAAAATAATATGGAGGATTTTAAAGCTTTCTTCCTGAGAGCTGATGTCAGAAATGTAGATTATTTGTGTAGTGGTGGCATGGTGGAGAGAGAGCCACCCTTGAGGAAGGCAGAAGGATACTGATGTGCCTATTTCATGGGGTTGGTGCCTCATTTCTTTCCGTTTTAACTGTTTTATTTTATTTCATTTTTGTTATGCACAAGCACTGTTGCCTCAGGCACATCCTTCTTTGATAACTACAACTTCCTGTTCTGACTGCCCGTCTCTCACTAATCAATATACAACAAGGTGCCAGAGTAATTTCCTTTTGATAAGACTCTCACCACTTCCCGACACTTTTCACATTTCCTTCCTAATTATTTTGAGATTTTGACACCAGATAGAGAGCTCCTGGCCCTCCTGACAGGCATCCACCCTCTACACATGGGTCCAGCCTTCGCTCAGCCCTGCCCGTCTGGCCTTTTTTCGTCTCTGGTTTATGTCCCTGCTGCCCTCCCCAGTCCACGAGCTTTGGTCTAACCTGCCTTGGGATCATAAAAAGTCTCTTTTTTTCTTCTAATATTCAATACTATTCTCAGGAAACGCTTCTTAAAACTTTCTTTCAAAATGCCCCCTCGATCACTACTAAAAAGACTTTGCCTAGAGGAAAAACAACATTGAAAACCAGAAAGTATTAATACTGATCCGAGTGGTTCAGGATATGTTACAAATCATGTGTTTTCGGTAATTGACTCTCATCTTCACCTGTGTGCATCTATAAGAACGTACCTGGTCTAATGTCTAAAGTATTTTTGAGCTAAACTCTTGATGATCATACCTTAAAATTTCTGTGTCATATTATAAGACAAATGTACAGTACTAGACCAATATACCCTTCCGAATATGTTAAGTATAATGAATGCATCCATAACATTATCTGTGCAATCTTTTTTTATGATCAACATTAGTTTATTTAAAAATTTTGACACAATTTTTATGTAAAAACATTTGTATGCCTTAAATATAAAAATGTAATATAAGAACATTTGTTTTAACTTCTCACATCCTATATGTATTCAACCCAAAATAACTATACATTTTCGATCTCACTTACCTGGCTTGTGTTTACTGTGATTTTGCCTATAAATAACTTCCTTTCTGATGAGATTTCCTATTCACTAAATAACAAAAAATAAGACCATTACCATGATACACTGATGTCACTGTATATGGCGATCTGGTGAGCGCCACCTTCTTTAACAGTTAAAACACTTGAGTGTCCAGGAGGACATGAAAGGAATAGACTATTTAGATCTCACAGGACCGACTGACTCTTCACAGGTATCACAGGAACACCATCAGTACTCAGAAGAGTTACAGACGCACTTGGGTAGAGGGAGCGAACTCTCTTTGGAGACCAATACAACCTCAGAAAATACTTATGTAATTGTTTAACATTACACGACCAAAACCCAGTGAAATTAACTTCTACCCTGCCTCACGTGACAGCAGAAAAGTTTCACAGATTCTGTTGAAACTAAAGTCCTCATACCTAGCCAAATCAGAACTTCTAAATAAATCTTTGCCAAATGAATAACTGGTAACTACAGGCAGAAGAATTGTGTAAACTGGATTAACAACATTCACTTCTTTAACTACGAAATGTGATCTTGAACCCAGCAAAGCAAGTATGAAATCAGTCACCATTAATCAGTTCCTAAACTCAGACACAGCCTGACCAAAGGCAAGGCTGAGAAGGTTTCAGTCTATTTAGGTAGAAAACACTGATGAACTAATCTAGAAAGAGAAGTAACAGAATATGTTGGAAAGTATAAGAAAAATTTAGGATTCTTGTTCTGATTTTGACACAGATAGACTGTGTAAGTTTGCACAGTCTCTTAGAGTCTCTATTTTCTCTTTTCGAGTCTCTGTTATGCTCTGTCAGGAATTAGACTGTGTCTTCCCCAAGTCTCTGTGTGGAAGTTTTAATCTCTAGGCCTGCGGCATGTGCCCTTATTTGGAGATTGAGCCTTTTCAGTGGTAATCAAGTTCCAGGGAGCTTGGAGGGCAGTCCCTAATCCAATGGGAACCGTGCCCTTAGTAAACCATCAGATTTGAACACAGAGATATACACACAGGGAGAACATGATGGGATAAGGCTGACCACACACAGGCTTATCCCAGGAGAGAGGCCGGGAACAGTCCTTCCAGAAGGCACCGATCCCACAGACACCTTGATTGGGGCTTCTAACCTCCAGAACTGCGAGACGATAATTGCTGTTGTTCAAGTTAGTGGCAGCTTGTTATAGCAGCACTACAAACTAATAACCTCTAGGGTCTTGTCAACTCTGAAATACTTTTATTTGAGGAAAAAAGCTATTAGATGGTGACTGAAAAAAAAAAAAGGGTAAAAGTGGAAGAATTTGTATGACATACCAACTCTGAGAGCTAACAGAGGCTATAGTACCTAGTCCAGAGCCAGAGTAAAAATAATAATAATAATGATAATATTGATGAATGAGAATGGTAATAAATGAGCACCGTCTGTGGCTCCACGGAGTAGGGTGCTGGTCCCATATGCTGGAGGTGGTGGGTTCAAACCTCGCCCTGGCCAAAAACTGCAACAACAATAACAAACAAAAAAGGTGGCACCTGTGGCTCAGTGGGTCGGGCACTGGCCCCATATACCAAGGGTGGTGGGTTCAAACCTGGCCCTGGCCAAACTGCAACAAAAAATAGCTGGGTGTTGTAGTGGG